>NW_024869711.1:19615-116157 GCF_013358625.1 Macadamia integrifolia
AATGAGCTCACTAGCCCAGTAAGTAGAGAGGTGGACCACACACAACAGTCCACACATCACAACACATCATATGCACTACATGCCATGCTATACATTTTAATTCACATCCACCTAAGCAACATTACTAAGTCTTTGGTTTAAGTGCTACTACAACCACAGTGCGCGTATACTCCGGGTACGAGCCGCGAACTCCCTCCCGCGATACGCCCATAGGGCTGTTGGAGTAGGCCCACCGTGAGTACTCGGAAAAATAAAGACAATGCCGTCCACCGGCTCTCAACATAAATGTAAATGACTGAAAATAAAAGTGCTGACTCCAGCAATTTAAAAGCAGTACGATTGGCCCTCTTGAATGTACCACCGGGGTTGCCGACTGTCCTACATGACTCACCGGGCGTAATGCCTAACCGCCACAGTGTCTGACAACCGTGACCCCTGCTTCCCCCCAAATGGCAACCCAACACTTAACCCCTGTTGGGAAGGGTCGTAGCACGGGATGGTGAGAATCCTAATACCACATGCTCCTATATGACAGTACGACTGCATAGTGCCTCCGTGTCCCATACCACGGGCCACCAATGCATTCGTTTCCAAGCCGACCACGGCATCTAGTCTATCAATGCATTATGCTCCATGATGTCCACATTCAACATATAACATCTCATTCAATTGGCATTTGAAAAGTAAACATAGCATATATGCACATCAATGAGTGGAATGACTAATCTATATAGCATATTCATGATGACATGACTAGATTAGATATAGTTATATGAATGCCAAAAAAATGCCTTGAAACAAGGCCAAACGTCCTCTCTCCACTTACTTGTAGCGTACAAGGATTCCCGTTCGGTACGGGTGAGATCCGGAGCGAATCGGGTAGGATTTGGTGAACCTAACATAATTGAGCGGGGTTAGTACTTCATCATTTTAGAATCAAAATTAATAAAATCCGATGTCAAAATCGTGTTTAGAACGTCGAAAGAAGGTCACACGTCCGATTTGGGTTCGATCGGACATACGGATCACCTTCGGGGCCACTCAGGTGGGTAAGACAGGTGGGCTGTCTACCCACCGGTTATACCCACCGGTTATGACCGGCGGGTACCTACCCGCTGGTTATACCCGCCGGTTGTACCCGTCGGTTTGGCCAGGGACCTCTGCCTTCTCAGGTGGGTACTCTCAGGCGGGTAGGTACCCGCCGGTTGTACCCACCGGTTTTGGCGGGAATGACTCTGTCTCTTCTCCATTTTCTCCATCCTTTGGGGAATCAAATGGGGCTTTCCCCCACCCATTCTTCACACCTTTGAAGTCCTATAGGATGGTTCTAACCTAGATCTAGGTTAGATTCAAGTGGGGGAAACCATCTTACCTTCTTTGCCCAAAAATGACTTCAAACCCTTCAAATCACTTCCAACTCACAATGCTTCTTCTACCTTGTCAATATCTCTTCAAATCCTTCAAGATCAACACATAAATCATCTATTAAACCTTAGATTCATCATTTCAAAGGGAATTTACAAGATCTCAAGAAACCATACTCGAATCAAGAGTTTAAAGCTTGGGTATGGTGAATGTTCATAAAACCCAACTTTTCTTACCTCCAACTGTAGATCTAGAGTTGAAGATTACTCTCCCGGCACCGGAATGGAAAGATCGAGCTTCGACGCCACTGAAATCCTTCCTTTCTTCCTCTTCCTTTCTTCTTCCCTCTCTTTTCTCTCTCCTCTTTACTTTTCTCACCAACGTACGAGGGTAATAAATGGAAAGAAAGAAATCATAAAGCCTTATATACTATTCTTAATTAAGTGAATAGTCTTGGATGGGTCACTCAGGTGGGTGGGTGTACCCACCTGTTTTACCCACCTGAGAGCCAAGACTCGGGATTTTGACCGGGTTCGGACCTCGGCTCGAACCCCACCCCAGGCATACGATGTAGCCTACGTATATACCTTAAAATACAGATATAATACCTGTTTTATCCGTACATAACCTTATGGTAGGTGCACGTACACGGTTTGGGCACTCCCGTCTCTTCTGGCACTGGCTCGGACTTGTCGGGCCAGCCGGTGTTTAAGGTCACCCGAGCCATCATAGCCCATAAGGAGCCCGCTCTAATATCCTCTGGCTCGGTTCCTGCATGGTTAAACCGGTTCAATCGCGAAATCAGACCGGGTTTAAGAAGCGGGGTATTACACAGCTGGTATACCATGATAATGAAACTGCCTTTTCTTTTTTGTATTCGGATAGGATTTTTATTGGCCCAAGTTGTTAACACACGAGATGAAGTCATCCATAGCAGCTCTATCAGGGGGGCGATCATCTATCTGAGACTAAGGCTACCACTACCTTAGATCCAAGCCTTTCTTTGAACCATAGCTACCTTACTACTACTACTAAAAGCCCTGAGTATAAATAAAGAAAAAAAAATCTTATCCAATTCAAATTCCAAAACAACTGAATGAATATCTCATATGCCTTTCATTCCAAGGTTGAATGAGATAAATAGCTCCTTTCTCGGGAATCCTATCAAGAATATGCCTTTATACACATACACAATTCCACATCATTGTACACGTTTCCACACCCCCCAATGTCAGACCCAACGGTTGTAAGACGCCTCATAATCTGTTGTTTTGGGAGGGATATAATTCATTTGGTAGTAAGGGTGGGTCTCATTGGTATTTATAACAATCATGTATAAGGAGCTAATCGGATTCTCGGTTTCTGGGAATAGGTCTCCCAATGGCCCGGTCGAAACAAAAGTGGGACTAGCTATAATTGGAAGTGGTTCACTAGTTGTACTAGTATGGGCTTGAGCTTGATAAGATTAGATGAGACGGAACCACTATGGCTATCCACTGCGCTTGGAGCTGCTTCGATGATTAGTTGGACTTGGAATAGAGATTCGTGATTATACATAGTAGTGGCAGACACTTCAGTCCTTCTATGGGGTGTCGGCGGAGGCAGCGTTAGGATGGGCATGGGACCGGGGAGAATCACTGGATGTTTTGGCTACATTGATATCATGGTTCAAACCCTTCATCTCTGATAATAATCCAATCAGTGCCCTTGAAACGCTTACTAGCTGGGCCCATCCCTATTCCTTGTAGAGCTACAGAATGTGCTTTTTATCCAAAAAGTGGAAGGCCTTATTTGAGACTCCATCGCTCGTGGTAGCTAAATGGCAACCCTTCTCTGAAATGCAAAACACCTAATCCGCTTGCTCAGGCCGGTACATACTGATCACAAAGCTAAACAGGCCATGCCTACGTGTAGTCGCGTCAATTGTATCTGCGACATGCACCACGTAGAGACCCCCAAGTATACCCACGCTGCCCATGTGCGAATAAAATTGCGAAATACGCAACAGAAATGGTAGGTCCATCATTTCTATCTCCTTCTAAATTCCCCCGAGCCATGGAGGATGCTTTTTTTTATCTTTTTGATGGAAAAAATAAAGAGCCATGGAGAATGCTTTAATTGGCTTAGAAGCCTAGAACCTTTTGTCTTTAACTCACATCAAAATCCAAATAACCTGGTTTAAGATATCAGAATCTTTCTTGGGATCAGCGTCGATATTGATCGTATCCTGATTTGAATTGGCCAGATCAAACAAAAATACCCCTAACTGTCATTTAAAAAAAAATAATAATAATAATTTTTTTTTCTTGTTACCCTTCGTCTATATCAGTCTAGAGATGCATTGGTCAAAAATCATGATCAAACAGGACCGATACTGATCCAATCCAACCAATTCAGGGCTTAGAAGGTTGAAAAAGCATAGAGAATCATCCCTCATAAGTTGAGTATTTGAAAGTTTTTTTCGTAAGTCATGAACCCATAATCGTTGAACTTTCAACTTAGAACTCCCCCAAGTACTTCCCTATTTGAAAAGCAAGTTATAAATTTATATGTATATAGGACCTTTTAATTTCTCATGTTCATCACACCACCAGCATTAGCTTTTCCCTCTCTTCCACTTCTTATTGTTATTTTTCTGAGTTCATGTGCTAATTAGAATTAGCCCATCCTTTGCTTTTCCTTTATTTTTTTTCCCTAACAATCTAACTACAAAGAGATGTCTTCCCCATCGTCCACCATTGTTGTTATAGGTAAGTGTTAGGAAATCAGATCAATTGTTGTCATTGTTGGCAATCGTATGGTGATGGAGTCTATATTGAAGGGAACGCAATCAATTCCTTGGTCTAATTCAATTTAATTAGATTGGTTCAATTTCATTGGTCTAATTCAATTTAATTAGATCGGTTCAATTTTATTGGTTCAATTTCAAAATGGAACCCATTGGATTGGTTCAATTTCAAAGTGAAATCAAATATGAGATGGACAGCTTAGTTGGGAAGTTCGGAGATTTCTACGCATGAAGTAGATGGACAGCAGGGCATTGTATTCAAGTGTTTTCCAAGCTTGAGTCCGAGATTGAATAGAAGTGCAACCATTTTTGAAATTGGATTATGAGATAACTCATTTCCTTTTGCGTGCGACATTATGGAATCAAGAGAAGAGCCTGATAAGAAGAGACCGAGAATGAGAATGAGTTTGACAACTTTTCTTTAAAGTTCTATGCTGCAGATTTTTTTAATCTACCATTGAAGGTAGCAAAGAAATAAATAAAAAAAAAAAAAAAAAGAGAAAGAGAAGTGAGAAATAATGAGAGTTGTCTATAGATGAAGCGAAGCATAGCAGATTGAGCGCGTGAGATATAGCACACTTTGAAGGAAAAAAAAAGGGGAGTATTATTGCTGCTCTGTTGTTGGTTTAAGTGTGTTCTTCTTCTATACATCTAGTAAGAAATCATCAACTAGATGATTACATAGGCTGAGGTAATCCGTATCTGAAATCCCTATTTTATATTCTAGAGTATGTTGATTGTTAAGAAACTCTAGATCAATGATGTATTGGGTTGGGATTTTATTGATTTAAAATTGTGAACCTAGTAAGTTGGGGCTTATCTAGGGTGCGGGGTTGTTGCCCTTATCTGATTTGCATCTTAGATTGAAGTAAGGATAGGTTCCTAGACTGTTGTAGCGGCTGAAAAATTTGAGTATTGGGAAAATACGAAACCCTATATGCTTATTCCTCCGTGGAGTAGGCACTCTAACTGAACCACATATATCTGATGTTATTATCTCGCATTTATTATTCTACATATATTCGAAGTGCGTGTTGTGCAAAGTGGTGGGACATTGTCTGGTAGACCCAGCCACATTGTGGTGTGAGGTGGACGTGTCGTTGTTTGCATGATTAGTAATTACAAGATTGCCCCGGCCAATCTAGAACTGTGCAGTGGAAGCTTTTGTTGGGTTACAAATAAGGAAATTTTTGGAACTACTGATTCACCCCTTCTCAGTGCCAACTTGGGAATATCAAGTGATATTAGAGCCAGGTTCCCTAAGGAGGAAGCTTAACAGTTTCGGGTCTGAATACTGAGAAGATATAGATAGCATCTAATGACAGTAATCGTATGCATGGAATGATTCTTTTCTTTGATGGGTCGAATTACAACTTATGGAAAATCAGGATGAAGGCTCACCTGTAGTCTTAGGGTTATGGAGTTCGATTAGCAGTGAAGAACGGTTACAACACCCCCACTACAGATATCACAGATAAAGCAGAGACGAAGAAGTGTGAAGATGATGCTAAAGCAGTGAATGCACTTCTAGGCTCCCTAGTGAGCAATGAGTTTGCAAAAGTGGTCGGCTGCACAACATCAAAGGATATATGGGACAAGTTAAAGAGTGTTCATAAAGGAGATGATAAAATCAAAGAGGCAAAACTACAACACCATAGGAATTTATTCGAAAATCTGAAAATGTCTGAGGGAGAGACCATTGATCAGTTTATGAGCAGGGTAAACAAAATCATCAATTCTATTAGAGGGTTAGGAGAAGAGTTAAAGGATGCAGTAGTGGTGAAGAAAATATTGAGATCTTTATCTGACTCGTACAACCCTAAGGTGTCTGCCATTGAAGAATCTAAAGACTTGAACACAATGAAATTAGATGATCTACATGGAACTCTGATTGCTTATGAAATAAGGATGGTTAAGCCCAAGTCCATAGAAAAAGAAGCTACCTTCAAAGCTTTGAAGAAATTGAAAATCAATGAAGATAGTGAACAAAAAGATTCTGATGATGAGTTAATAGCTTACTTGGCTAGGAAACTCAAGAAAGGTAGAGGTAAAGGAAAACTTCCCTTAAAGTGTTTCAATTGTGATGGTATAGGGCATTTCGCTTCCAAGTGTCCAAAGAATGATAAATTGAGTGACTTTGAGGATGAAGATGATCAAGAAAGCAAGTTCAAGAAAGGAAAGAAGAAATTTATTCCTAGAAAAAGAAACTTCAAAAAGAAAAGCTGCAAAACTCACTCTCATTCTTGGTCTCTTCTTGTCGGGCTCTTTTCTTGATTCCATAAAGTTGCACGCAAAAGGAAACGAGTTATATCATAATCCAATTTCAAAAACGGCTGCACTTCTATTCAATCTCGGACTCAAGCTTGGAAAACACTTGAATACAATGCCCTGTTGTCCATATACCTGCTGTCCATCTACTTCATGCGCAGAAATCTCTGAACTTCCCAACTAAGCTGTCCATCTCATATTTGATTTCACTTTGAAATTGAACCAATCCAATGGGTTCCATTTTGAAATTGAACTGATCTAATTAAATTGAATTAGACCAATGAAATTGAATCAATCTAATTAAATTGAATTAGACCAAGGAATTGATTGTGTTCCCTTCAATATAGACTCCATCACCATACGATTGCCAACAATGACAACAATTGATCCGATTTCCCAACAATCTCCCCCTTTGGAATTGTTGGCAACGCTATTCAAATGTCATTTTGATTCATTTCTCTCTCCCTTTGACAACAAGTACAAAGGGTGATTATGCTCCCCCTGCATAGATTTCCCCTTGCATAGACTCACCAATAGGAGTGCCCACCGCATCTTCCTATCCTATAGGGATTTGATGTCTCTATGCTTGCTCACATACTCCCCCTAGACACGTACCATCTATTATGCTCGTGGAGTGACAACTCCAAGTTTGGCTCTAAGGGCCTCAAAATTTTCCTTGGGAAGTACTTTCGTGAAAATATCTGCTACTTGTTCAGTTATAGGAACAAAATCCAATTTCACCTCGTTGGTGTTGACTTTCTCCTTTAGAAAGTGATATCGAATGTCAATATGCTTTGTCCTTGAATGCTGCAAGGATTCTTGGAAATATTAATAGTGCTCATATTATCACATTTAATAGACACTGGCTTATCATTGTGAATCCCAAAGTCTACTATTTGTCTCTTTATCCAGATCACCTGTGTACAACTCGCTGCAGCGACAATGTATTCAGCCTCTACTGTAGATAAAGAAACAGATTCTTGTTTCTTACTGTGCCATGCCACTAGACTCTGTCCCAAAAAGAACACACCATCACTAGTGTTCTTCCCATCATCCACGATGCCAGCCCAATCCGCATCTGAGAATGCTGTGAGTGTGAAACTTTCAATCTTGGGGTATCATAAACCATACTCCATCGTACCTCTAAGATATCTAAAAATCCTTTTGACTGCCACTAGATGAGTCTCTTTCGGACTACCTTGAAATCGAGCAACCATACACATTGCTTATAGGATATCAGGTCTTGATGCTGTTAAGTGTAACAAGCTTCCAATCATTGACCTGTAGAGAGTTTGATATATAGAACTAGACTCATCACTCAAACTCAACTTGCAACCTACTACCATGGGAGTACTTACTGGTTTGCTATCCTCCATCATAAATTTCTTCAACATCTCTTTGATATACATTGCTTGAGATATGAAGATACCATTCCGTTATTGTTTCACTTGCAAACATAAAAAGTATGATAACTCTCCCAACATAGACATCTCGAACTTTGTTATCATCCGCTCTGCAAACTGTCTACACACCTCGTCATTGTGCCCGTCAAAGATGATATCATCTACATAGACCACCACTACCAGTTAACTTTTGTTATTTGTCATAACATATAGGTTACTATCAATAATGCCCTTCCGAAGCCCGAAATGATGTAAGTAAGTGTCTAGTCTAGAGTACCAAGCCCTTGGAGCATGTTTCAAGCCATAAAGAGCTTTTTTCAATCTGCAGACCATGTTTGGATCATCTCCAATTTGAAAACCATCCGGTTGTTTAATGTACACTTCTTCTTCAAGATTGCCATTTAAGAATGCAAACTTGACATCCATCTAATAAACCTTGAAGCTTTTATAAACAGCTAATGCTAAGAACATCCGTATAGATTCCAACCTTGCTACTGGTGCAAATGTCTCAACGAAGTCTATCCCCTCAACCTGAGTGTAGCCTTTGCACACTAGTCTGGCTTTGTTTCTAACCACCTGACCATCTTCATTCAACTTATTTCTAAAAACCCACTTGGTTCCAATGATGTTTTAATCGGCTGGTCTAGGAACTAACTCTCAAATGTTGTTCTTCTCTATTTGATCTAATTCTTCATTCGTTGCCTTCACCCAGTTCTCATCTTTAGTTGTTTCCCCAATAAACTTGGGTTCAATCTGAGAAAGTAATGAATATGTAGCAGATTTCATCTTTCTTGTCTGCATTTCTGCTTTAGGATCCCCAATGACTTGATGTGGGGGATGCACTTTTTGTCACTTTTCAAAACTAGGTCCTCCATCTCTCTCTATCATTGTGTCAGTTTCATAAGCATATGTTTCTGCATCATCTTTATGGTTCTGAAGTTCCACAGCTTCATCATCTACAATTGCATCATCATGAAAGTCCTCAGGAGTTTGCTCTGCTGGTTCTATCTGTTTAGAATGAGGCACAAGTTCATCAATTCTTACATCTGAACTCTCTATCACCCTGTCCAATCTCTTATTATAGCATCTGTAGGCTTTACTCTTTGAAGAATACCCTAAGAAAATCCCCTCAACTGCTCTGTCATCGAATTTTCCAAGGTTGTCCTCCTTCCTTTTGATGAAGCATCTGGAACAAACTACCCTAAGATATTTAACAATGGCTCTCCTTCTATACCATAGCTCGTATGGTGTCTTAGATTCATTTGGTCTAAAGAAACACCTATTCTGGATGTGCACTACAGAATATATTGCTTCTCTCCAAAACCTCCTAGCAACATTGTTTTCAATCAAAATTGTCCTTGCCATCTCTTGAACGGTCTTATTCTTTCTTTCCCAACCCCATTTTGTTGGGGGGTACGGGCTGTAGAATGTTAAATCCTAATCTCATGCTCATGATGGAAGTTAGAAAATACATTCCAAGTAAACTCCTTCCCTTGATCAGATCTCAAGCACTTAATTGTTCTACTAGTTTCATTCTCTACCCTCTTCTTGAAGATTTTGAAACAATCTAAGGCTTCAGTCTTGTCTTTAAGGAATATAACACAAGTCATCCTGGTGTACTCATCTATGAATAGGATAAAGTACCTCTCTCCACCAATTGCCTCTGTTCTCATGGGTCCACAAAGATCCGTATGAATTAAGTCCAATAATTTACTTGAATAATGTTCCTTTGAATTTATGTGGCCCTGGCCTGCTTTCCCTTTTGACATGGGTCACAAATATGATTTGTTGGAGACTTGATCTTTGGAAGATCTCTGACTACATTTTTTTTGCTCAATTTAGCTAAGTTCTTGAAGCTGATATACCCAATCCTTCTATGCCATAGCCAACATTCATCTTCCTACCCATCATGCATCTATCTTCATTTGCTTCTAATAGAGTGTATAAGTTGCCTATAGTTCTTGTCCCTTGTGCCACAATCTTTTCATTTTTGATTTTCTTAATCGCACAACCCTCCTTGGTGAACAAAATCTCATTGTCATTGTCACAAATTTGACTCACACTAAGCAAGTTGTGCATCATACCTCTACATATGAAGACTGACCTTGGATATGTGGCACAAGGATCTTCTGAAGTAGTGGAGACTAAAGGCAAAGGAACTGTAGAAAATCTAATGAGGTTTGTTAAGGAGAAACAGAGGGGCTCACAAATGTTTGACAATGATGAATTTACTTCAGTTGACTATCAGAGAAATGAATTAAAATGACATCTGAAGAGCGTTGCCAACAATTCCAAAGGGGGAGATTGTTGGGAAATCGGATCAATTGTTATCATTGTTGGCAATCATATGGTGATGGAGTCTATATTGAAGGGAACCCAATCAATTCCTTGGTCTAATTCAATTTAATTAGATTGGTTCAATTTCATTGGTCTAATTCAATTTAATTAGATCGATTCAATTTTACTATTCAATTTCAAATTGGAACCCATTGGATTGGTTCAATTTCAAAGTGAAATCAAATATGAGATGGACAGCTTAGTTGGGAAGTTCAGAGATTTCTGCGCATGAAGTAGATGGACAACAGGTATATGGACAACAGGGCATTGTATTCAAGTGTTTTCCAAGCTTGAGTCCGAGATTGAATAGAAGTGCAACAGTTTTTGAAATTGGATCATGATATAATTTGTTTCCTTTTGCGTGTGACTTTATGGAATAAAGAAAAGAGCCCGATAAGAAGAGACCGAGAATGAGAGTGAGTTTTGCAGCTTTTCTTTAAAGTTCTATGCTGCATAATTTTTTAATCTACTATTGAAGGCAGAAAAGAAATAAAAAATAATAAATAATAAAAAAAAGAAAAAAGAAAAAGAGAAGTGAGAAATAGTGAGGGTTGTCTATAGATGAAGAGAAGCATGGTAGATTGAGCGCGTGAGATATAGCACACTTTGAAGAAAAAAAAAGGGGAGTATTATTGCTACTATGTTGATGGTTTAAGCATGTTCTTTTTTTATACATTAAGTAAGAAATCATCAACTAGATTACACAGGCTGAGGTAATCCGTATTTGAAATCCCTATTTTATATTCTAGAGTCTGTTGATTGTTGAGAAACTCTAGATCAATGATGTATTGTGTTGGGATTTTATTGATTGAAAATTGTGAACCTAGTAAGTTTAGGCTTGTCTAGGGTATGGGGTTGTTGCCCTTGTCTGAGTTGCATCTCAGATTGAAGCTGGGATAGGTTCCTGGACCGTTGTAGCGATTGAAAAAGTTGAGTATTGGGAAAATACGAAACCTTATATGGGTATTCCTCCGTGGAGTAGGCACTCTGGCTGAACCACGTATATCTGGGTTATTGTCTCGCATTTATTTTTCTACATATATTTGAAGTGCGTGTTGTGCAGAGTGGTGGGACATTGTCTGGTAGACCCAGACACATTGTGGTGTGAGGTGGACGTGTCGTTGTTTGCATAATTAGTAATTACAGGATTGCCCCAGCCAATCTATAACTGCGCAGTGGAAGCTTTTGTTGGGTTGCAAATAGGAAACTTTTGGAACCACTGATTCACCCCCCTCTCAATATGAACCTGGGAACATCAGTAAGCTTTATCAGTTTCTTAATCTCAATAGAAACTCCTTGTAAGCAATCTTTCTATCTTCCATTATCTAAAAGTATCTACTTATTAGTTGTTTCATGTTCATCAAATATTCAAAATATGGTTATTAGTGACTGAATGAAACCAACAAATAACCCCTTCCTTTAAGATCAATGTGTCCCAATCTGTAGCACCTGAAGCACTCAACACTATTCTCTGCCGAAGGAGCAAACATGTTTCTGCTGGTTACCGTTATTGGTCTGACCTATCTTCTGCACTCTGATACTTTATGCCCAAAACTGTTGCTATCATAACAATTTTTAAATGTGATATGCATACATATACAATATAGTCTATTTCCTAGTTTGAGATACCTAGAAGTCTAAAACCAGGGTAAGCATACCATCTAGCTTCCAATCTGATTTTGACCAGATCTCTAATAATCATATTTTCTTCTCTTTTTTTTTTTTTTTTTTGGGCAGTTATTGAAGTTATATGTGTTGCTGTTGTTGTCTTAACCATTGCAATAAAAATTGTAATAATCAAATACTTGACCAAAGCTACAAAAGGTAACATGCCGTATGCCCATATCGAAATCGGCAATGGCAGAGAACCCATCTCGAATCCAACACCACCAGATATCTCTGTTGTTCCAGACTCACAAATTGAAGCAACAATGAAGAGATTTTTCAATAATGTTGCCAAGGAGAAGCCCATCATGTTCTCAGCTCAAGAGTTGTCTGGTTTCAGTCAGAATTACAATACAAGATTGGGATCCGGCGGTTTTGGTACTGTCTACAAAGGTGAGTTCCCAAATGGGGTGCCAGTGGCAATCAAACTCTTTAACAAAGCTTCAGACAAGGAAGCTAAAGAGCAGTTCATGGCAGAAGTTAGCACAATTGGTATAACACACCATGTCAATTTGGTTAGACTCTATGGTTTCTGTGTTGATTCCACAGTGCAAGCTCTTGTCTATGAGTACAAGGACAAGGGGTCTCTTGATGGTTATTGTTTGACAAGAACCAGAGAATGGAATGGGAAAAGCTGCATCAAATAGCAATTGGGAAGGGGGAAAGGAATTGCATACTTGCATGAAGAATGTCACCAGAGAATAATTCACTACGATATAAAGCCAGGGAATATCCTCCTTGATGCAAAACTATTTCTCAAGGTTTCGGATTTTGGATTGGCTAAGCTTTCTAACAGAGATAGTACCCATATAACCATGACAGATTGTCGAGGGACACCGGATTATGCTGCACCAGAGCTGTACATGCCATACCCTGTGACTCGTAAATGTGATGTTTATAGCTTTGGTATGCTTCTATTTGAGATTCTGGGTAGAAGAAAAAATGTCGATTCTAATCTTAGTGAGCCCGAGAATTGGCTACCAAGATGGACATGGGAGATGTTTGAGAAAGGGAAGCTAAGTGAACTTTTGGAACATTTTGGGATTGAAGAGGAACATAGAAAGAAGCCAGAGAAGATGACAATGGTGGCTTTGTGGTTTGTTCAATACTTGCCGGATTCAAGACCTCTCATGAGCAATGTGGTGAGGATGTTGGAGGGAGGAACTGAAATTAAGTCTCCTCCAAACCCATTTCAACATCTAGTCTCTGCTACTCCAAATTTAATTGTGAGCATTTGTAGGTAGAGAAATTATTCTATCTCAAAAGAACAACCGTCTTCTACCTCAGATTAAGAAGATGTTCGATCAAATCTCATTACATGGAACTGAACTTGACTATGTCCTTGTATTTATTTACAAGTAACACAATTAATTCACATAGTAAATCATGTAGAAACTTATGTTTAATAATAATCTCAATTTTGCAATAGCTTATGCAGTAACTGTTAAGTTTGCCTTGAATTCTTGACCCGTTTTGAAGATTGACTCGATTCGACATATTTTGGTGGCGACTGGAATGGAAATTTTCTGAGATCTGTGATGGGTCGGCCCAACCCCAGAGCCCATCACTGATCTCATATGGGGGTGCGGGGGCTACGACCCAGTGGTATGGTTCGATCGGAACGATCGTGACCCTATGGGTCGACCCGCGACTTGGAGTATATAATATATTGAAAAAGGTCATTGCATTTTTGGGAGGTTTTCGAGCTAGGTTTCAAGTTGAGTTTTCTCGCCGCTGCTTAGGTGTAATTTCTCTTCTGCAGAGGGAAACATCTTCCTCGCCCAAGGACGTAGCACATCACTCTGGTGTGTGAACCTCATTAAATCTCTGTGTCGTGCAGATCTATTGTCTATTTTATTTTCGTATTTCTTAATGTTTGATCTAACAGTAACTTATGTTCTATCCTTCTCAAAAATTCCGACAGATCCTCCCCAAACGTAGATGTATTAGGATTGATTCGGTCAAACGAAATTTCAACTTAAAATCTTTCAAATTTCAACCTAAACCCCAATAATTTTGGAAGAATCTTAGGGGAATTCCATCAGTAACAGGAGTCTTCTAGCCTTCCATTTGAAAAGCAGTTTGTCACATTTCATCTCTAGCAAAGAATCTAGGAGGACCTTGGAACTATTAGTGATGAGGCTTGAAAAATATCATTTAATTTTCGAAGTTTAAAGAGAATTGAAGATGATAAAAGATCATAATAGAAGCAAAACAATTTGATCAGGAATCTCTTGGGGCTCGGTTTTATATCTATTTCAGCTTCCAACCAAACCAATACGATTCATGTCTCTTATTTGAATTGTTGATCGATGCATGAAAAAATTGACTGTTTTTATCACTAGAGTTAAGCCAATTTAATTTTGCTTATTGGCTTAATTTGATTTTCACACTCTTGAGGTTCAAATCAAACTCATCTACGGGATGATTTTCTTTCTCTATTGGAAGAGGGATCAAGTGGGTTACTTTGGATAAGTTCAAGCTCAGTTTTTAGTTTTTTGATTTGGTCGACCACATACTTTTTTTTTTTGCTAACGACGGTTATCGAAGGCCTGACTAGTCCTACAAACCCATAGTGATCCCACAACCACGTGGACCAGTCATATCGGGTTTGAATGAGAATTATTCAACTTTCACTAAAAGCAGTGAAGAGCAATAAACACCCCCGTGTGAGTGGCCCCAAATAGGTAAGAATAGTCAAACTCAGAACCACATGCTTCCTAAGATGAAGGTCCCTTGCCAACTCAGCTACCCCCTTGGGGCTTTTTCCTTGGCACCGACTGTGTCGGTGGTTGTGTTTAGTTGCCCACATACTAAATTCAGTCTTGTTCTAGGATTTAAGGTTATATTGAACAACTTTTATCTTTCGAACATACTAAATTCAGTCTTGTTCTAGGGTCAAAGAAGCACAATTGAAAAGATGGACGATTAAAGAGGTGTAGTCTAATTCAGAAAATCTTCAGACTACTAACTGACCTAACAATCATTTCATGACCTTTGAGTACTCTCCCTCAACTTTTGGATATTTATAACTCATTCCTCATATGCTCAGACTTATGAATGAACAGGTTTTTTTTTTGGCCAAGATAGCTTAAAAGGCGATGAATAAACGTATTAACCATATTTTTTGTAATCCGGATTATATACTCTATTGCATCTTCTGTAATTTTCTTTTTCCCTCCTCATCAAAAGAAAAAAAAAAAAAAAAAAAAAACACTTTTATCTTTCGACAAATCCTAAAGATCACAGGACCTATAGGAGAACTTTGTCATGCCTTTCCAATTAAATTCTTACAATTCGGATGGGTCATTCACATGGTTTCAAATCTGAAAGAGGCTAGAGAGCTTTAAATTTAACAGGAAAAGTGTCAAGGACAATTGGACTATGATCTAATGTTATTAGAGCAAACATCAAGAAAAACAAAAATAAATCAAAACAAATCAGCACAAGACACAGAAATTTAACGAGGTTCACACACTGATGTGGTGTGCTACATCTTCGGGTGAAGAAGAAGATGTTTCACTTTGTCGAAAAGAGATTATACCCAAGTAATGGTGAGAAAACTCGCCCTGAAACACTAATTCGAAAAACCTCCAAATTACAATGACTTGCTCTACAAGACGATAGTACATTATATATTCTAAGTCACAGGTCGACCCATTGGGTCGCGTTCAATCTGATCGAACCATACCATGGGGCTATGCCCCCGCATCCCCATACGAGATCAGTGTTGGGCTCTAGGCTTGGGCCTATCGACCTAACCCCTCTGCTTTCATCACAGATCTCAGAAAACTTCTCATTCGGATCACCACCAAAATATGTTAAAATGAGTCAATCTTCAAAATGGGTCAAGAATTCGAGACAAACTTAACATCTAAAGCTCTGATGATTTAATTTCTAACAAATGAATCTTGGAAAAGAATTCTCCATTCAGGGTTTTCCACAGCTTTGTCAAATATCTTCATAACGGGGACACTAAATTTTTTTTTTTTTGGGCGCGGTGGTGGGTGGGGCAAAAACAATTCCATTAGAAAAAATAAATGAGAAGAGTATATGAAACCAGCATGGGCAACAGATCCCAGTCACAATACACAGATAGAGATACTATACCTTCAGAGAGCCTTTATAAACCAAGTCAAAGAGATTACAACAATCCAAAGTATCTCTAAAATCCTTATAATCTCTAAGAGAAGCAAGGCAATGGCCAAATTTTCATTGAGAGAGGATATTGTTGAAATCTCCACTGAGAGGGCTTTTTTTCTTTTTTGGATTTAGCATTCCCACAAAAGAGATGAAGATATTTTTTTGGCTTTTCCATAGACAGAACTGAGGAACTACTCTTTAAGAGGGCCAATAGGATCAAAGTAAGCAGTAATATGATAATGAGATGTATGAGAGATAGTAAGTTAGATATTTTTCTTCCAAAAAAGAGCCAAACCTCTTAATAAATCCAAGGGTTAAAAAGTGAAAGAGTTCCAAATTTTGCAGAAAGAGGTGATTTCTCATGAATTTTATGATAAAATTAGAAAAGATGAATCTAGATTTTCAAAATGAATGAGTTCCCTATTAAGATGTTAAGGGGCTCCTAAATCCTAACATTTCCAGGAAAGCAACGGAAGCCATCAATTGTGAAAGAGTTCTAAGTTCTACGGAAAGAGGTGATTTCCAGGAAGTCTCTGGAATTTTTTCTTTTTATTAGAAAGATAAATCTAGATTGATGTGCTATTGCAGGAATGCGATGGGAACCCACTTATTTAAATCACAAATTTTAAATTAACACGGCACAGTATGTAATATGGGTGTCTTCATGTGTATTTCAATCATTGATAATATTCAATAATTGATTATTATTCTAAAAAGAAATTACATTTTTATTGTAATAAGATTATTTATTACGTGACGAACATATTATTATTGTTACAAATATCTGTTATTTTTTTTAAATGACACAAGACATCTATTATGCGACACGAACATATGATTAGTTCAATACAACCGTTGGATAGAGAAGACACGATTTGATTAGCCATATGGAAAATTTCATAATCTAATTCAATCAAATACCTATGTATGTGTATCAGTACTTTTTTTTTATTTTTTTAATATTTACAAAGGTCTATTGGCCAGCTTACGCGCACCACGACTAATCCTCGGGGAGACTAACGGAACAAACTATTGCCACAGTCTCCACTTAAATCGTAAATGTACAGATAAAAAATTGAACCTGAGACCGTACGCCTATCCACACAATCTCCAATTCACCCTAACCATAATGGTACTTTAGAGAGTACTATGCAATCTGCCAAAAATTATGAGTGAAAATAAAATAATTTAGATTAAAAAAATAGATAATTCAGATTTGCCTTGTGATTTTCAGAAACATATCACCCTTGACTAAGCACAATTGATTTTGAACAGTTCCAAATAGGTTAGCTAGTCTTTTTAGGGTCAGCCACCCCACCCAGGCAGCCATATTTGACTGAGCCAAGATCGACAAAACCTTGCTGTAGATAGAGCAATTCATTCCGTGCAAGTTGGGTATTTGAAAGTTCTTTTAGTCAGGTCTTGAATGTTGAACCTTAAGCAAAAGAATCCATATACTTATTCCAAAAAACAAATCCCCTGTGAAAAGAGAAGGTTATACATTTATAAGATAGCCACAAGACCTTACCAGAAAAAAGAATAAAATCTCCATTGCTTCTTCTGGTTCTCATCACAGAACCATCATTAGCTTTCCCTCTTCTTCTTTTTGTTATCTTCTTTGAGTTTAGCCTGCATTGGACTTGGCTTATCGTCCTCCTCTGCTTCTTCCTCTTTGATTATTTTCCACAATCTATAAACAAAGAGATGTCTACAGGGGAAACCATTGGTATTATAGGTAAGCCATACTGTAAGCTTTATTTCTGTATTGTAAGCATTCTTTCTACAAGATCTTATTGGCTGTTTTATCCCCACCCCCCAAAAAAAAAAAAAAAAAATCTGGTTATTAGTGACTGAATGGAACCAACAAATAACACCCTTCCTTTAAGATCAAGCATATAAATTGAATCACCAATTGTAATTGTAAGTGTAATGGCATATACAATTTTCCTAGTCCAGAAATTATCATTATTGTTAATTTCTGTATTTCATTTTTGTTTTTTTTTTCAGTTGGGGTTACTTTTGGTGCTGTTATTGTCCTAGCCATCGCAATAAAACTTGCAATAATCATATACTTGAACAAGGCTACAAAAGGAGCCACGCCATACGCCCATATCGAAATCGGCAACGGCCGAAAACCCATGTCAAATCCAACACCACAAGAATCCTCTGTTGTTCCAGACCCACAAATTGAAGCAACAATGAAGAGATTTTTCAGTAATATTGCCAAGGAGAAGCCCATCATGTTCTCAGCTCAACAGTTATCTGGTTTCAGTCAGAATTACAAAACAAGATTGGGATCTGGTGGCTTTGGAGTTGTCTATAAAGGTGAGTTACCAAATGGGATACCAGTGGCAATCAAACTCCTTAACAAAGCTTCATACAACCAAGCTAAAGAGCAGTTCATGGCAGAAGTTAGCACAATTGGTATAACATACCATGTCAATTTGGTTAGACTCTATGGTTTCTGCTTTGATTCCTCAGTGCAAGCTCTTGTCTATGAGTACATGGAGAAGGGATCCCTTGATAGTATATTATTCGACAAGAACCAGAGAATTGAATGGGAGAAGCTCCATGAAATAGCAATTGGGACAGCGAAAGGAATTGCATACTTACATGAAGAATGTCAGAAGAGAATAATTCACTACGATATAAAGCCAGGGAATGTCCTCCTTGATGCTGAACTATTTCCCAAGGTCGCGGATTTTGGATTGGCTAAGCTTTCTAACAGAGATAGTACCCATATAACCATGACAGATTGTAGAGGGACACCAGGTTACGCTGCACCGGAGATGTACATGCCATACCCTGTGACCAGTAAATGTGATGTGTATAGCTTTGGTATGCTTCTATTTGAGATTTTGGGTAGGAGAAAAAACCTGAATTCTAATCTTAGTGAGCCAGAGTATTGGCTACCAAGATGGACATGGGAGATGTTTGAGAAAGGGAAGCTAAGTGAACTTTTGGAAAATTTTGGGATTGAAGAGGAACATAGAGAGAAGGCAGAGAGGATGGCAATAGTGGCTTTGTGGTGTGTTCAATATTTGCCAGATTCAAGACCTTTAATGAGCAATGTGGTGAGAATGTTGGAGGGAGGAAGTGAAATTAAGTCTCCTCCAAACCCATTTCAACATCTAGTCTCTGCTACTCCAAATTTTACTCTCAGCATTTCTGAGTCAGATTCCTCTATCTCAAAAGAACAAAAATCTTCTACCTAAATGTTGACGATGTTCATATGTAGAACCAATAATCTTGACTATGATATAGGAACACTTCCATGTGTCAGTCCAAACCCCTTTCCCAATGTGGATGAACTAGATCTAGGATCCAATTGCTCTTTGGGTTTCCCAGGAGCTAGGATATAGGAACTTAATTTGAGTTATTTTGTAATTTTATTATTTCTTTCTTTATTAGAATTAGATAAAGTTAATAGTATTTCCCTATTTGGTTTTAAAGTGTACCTAGAGTTTGGTTTGGAGTTTAATTTCAATTCAGTTTTAGATTACAATTAGGAGTATTTTATTATCTTTTGAATACTAAATTGTAACCACTGTAAAATTCAGATTTGAAGAATGGAATAGTGAAGTATTTGTAAGTGCTTACTTGTTCGAGCTTTCTCCAATATTTTATGTAAACCAAAGCACTTAAAAGGTGTACCCTAAAAGATACTTATACTTGTTGACACTAGGTTTAGATTTTTCAACTACATTCACAACATCCTTGATATCATCTGAGGAACAGTCGCGACATCCGTAAATCTAGTCTCTCATTTCCTGCTACTCTTAGGGCCCGTTTGATAACGTTTCAAGAAACTCGTTTCTGCCGTTTCTATTTCTAGAAACAGCATAAACAGAGCAAAAAACGTTTGATAAAACTATTTCGTTTCACTTATTTTCAGAAATAGAAATAGAAATTTCTACTTATTTATGGTTCAAGAAACGACCCAGGAACTTGTTTCGCCGTTTCTGGAAACGACTTGTGGCCATTTTTTCACTGATTATTATCGACTTCTAAAAACATGACTTATCAAACACCTTCAATTCCGTTTCTATTTCTAGAAACGGAAATTTATGTTTCTGCCGTTTCTTGAAATAGAAACGGAAGAAACGTTATCAAATGGGCCCTTAGAGTCACGCTTTCCTGAATCTGATTACTCCTGCCTTCATTTTTTCATGCGGACTCTCTTATATTCAAGTGCAAGCATAAAGAACAGGTACATGATGCCAAGAAGCCCAAGCAGGGAATCCAGCAGCAGGGATTCTGCCAAATAGAAACCTTGCTCTGCCAGCTAATGTGGAGAGCTTAGTTGGGCAAGAGAAAGCTATTCTCTTGCACAGTACATGCAGACTAATGAAGGCTGTACGGAGGCATCTTCATTGCATGGGGTGAGGTAGTGCAGCCTTTTCGAGCCCGCTTGTGCCTAGGAGTGGACACATGCAGGCGGGTAGCTTTCTTTTTCCTATTTGATTAAATGCATATTTGATAGGGCGGGTAGCTTTCTTGGCAGTTCCAGTTATAATAAGTTCCAAAGTGAAATACTTGGCAAGAGAATCACTCAGGGAGTGTTTCCGCTATGTCCAGTTGCTATCTTATCATACAACCCATATTCTTCCTATAGCAATCCTGGTGTAACAAGGAGGGAAACACATCTCTTCCAAGAGGGTTTTGTAGAAAAATTGACTATGTCACAGCTCTCAGGAACTCTTTGGGTCTGGATTCAGAAAATTTTAGATTTGGTAGTCGCGGTAAGATTGGAGAAATTGTGCCAATTAACATATTATTCTTCAAAGTCAAATCTTTGAATAGCTTAAGTTTCGATAAGATTGAAGAAATTATGCCAATTAACATATTATTCTTCAAAGTCAAATCTTTGAATAGCTTAAGTTTGGGTATCGGAAAGGGGTATGTCATCATAAAGAAAGTTACCTGATAAATTCAAGGAATTTAAAGGAGAAACAATCCCCATTTTCATCTGGCATTTGACCTATTAACCGATTTTCCTTCAAATTGATTGATGAAGTTTTGGGTTGACTTGGTCAGGCAAATTGCTACTTCAAATCTAAAAAAGTTCATAACTTTCAAGTTGCATTTCAGCTAAATCACAATATTTTTTAAAGAAAATAGGGGAAATGCCATCACTACCAAGAGTCTCAAAGCCCTCCATTTGAATGACAAGAAGTTGCATTTCCTCTCTAGCTAGTAAAGAGCCCATCTAGATGGAGCTACCAGTGAAGTGATTTGAAAAAATCCTCATCAATTTTTGAAATCTAAAGTAATTGAAGAAGAGAACAGATTAAATAGAAGCTAACAATGTGATCATGAATCCTTTGGGGCTCAGTTATCCATCTATTGTGAGCTTCCAACTAAACAATATGATTTCTAGCTCTTCTTTGAATTGTTGATGTATGAAAATAATCAGTATTTTTATCACCAAATTTAAGCCAATTTAGTTTCCCTTGTTGACTCCATTTGATTTTCTCCCTCTTGTGGTACAAATCAACTCATCCAAGAGCTGATTTTCTTTCTCTATGGAAGATGGATCAAGTGGGTTACTTGTGATAATGAAATATTCTCTCCGATGGTAAAGCACACTTCAATTCGGGTACTACTTGCTCTGGCAATCATGTATGATTTGGAGCTTGAACAACTTGATATTAATACAGAGTTTCTTCATGGTGACTTGAAGGAACAGATTTATATGGAGCAACCTAAAGTTTCAAGGTGCAAGGAAAAGAATATCATGTTTGTTTTCTTATTAGGTCATTTAATGGCCTTAAGCAATCTCTTAGGCAGCATTACAAATGCTTTGACCAGCCAATCCTCTCTGCACTTCCTAATGCTCTAGCCGACCTACACAGAAGAGAAGCCAAGGGAGAGCCGGGCTGACCTAACAGGAGACTCTCCGATGACTAAGTCAGATCTTTTCACCACAAATGCTCAAGAGAGCTTTTTCAGTAAAAGAAGTGATCGATCCCCCATGATGGCGGCTTACCTTGGTATTTATAGGCTACTAATGGGGAGAGAAGGAGGGGCATTTGTGGATAGTCCTGTTTAGGCGTAGAATCCTTGAGGGGAGTGGCTCTGTGATTCTGGGAATATTCTGGGTTCCTAGGCATGTTCTGGGAATATTCTCCTTTGATCTCGGAGGTGCAAGTCATGAGAGGGGTGGACGCCACTGATGACGTGTAGCGGATAGAGTCATGCCCCCATGATTAGGGATCACTTCCCTTAAATGTAGGAGTGGATGTGCGCATGTTTCTAGGTGCCTTACTTGACTGTGCCGAGCTGAGGTGACAGGTCACTGAGGGGAGGTGACTGGTTGGCATGAGGAGAGGTTGAGGTGGTTGCTTGGCACGAGGAGAGGCTGAGGTGGTTGCTCAAAACAAGGAGACGCCAAGGTGGCTGGTTGACACGAGGAGAGGCTGAGGTGGCTGCTCGACAGGAGGAGAGGCCAAGGTGGTGGGTGGCCTAAGGAGAGACTGAGGTGGCAGGTCAGTCTTCTGTTCAGGTTTACATACACGCTTCAACCGTGCTGAGAAAGGGGACATATTTTGCCACATCATCAGCCCCCCACTCTAGCAGTTTAGATTGATTTGCTAGAGCATTTAATTCGATCTTTACTATCGTATGGCATGCACTATCTATTCGGTGCAAAATGCGCTACTTTACTTTCTCAGTTGAGGCTGCTCAACGGTTCAAGGACGTGGTTGTCGTTTGTTCAAAGGCAGAGGAGGAGGCAAAGTGCCTTCATAGGGAGCTGCACAAGATCACAGGCCAACTGGAGGTTGAGAAGAAAATGGCCCAATCTGAGGAAGTCCGTGCCAATGATGCCAAGCTGATAACTAGAGAACTGAAACAGAAGGTTGCTAAACAGCTCAATACCAACAGCAACTTGATGAAGGAGAATGATGCTCTCTAGGATGAGTTATCCGAGACTCAGGGCACTCGAAAGAAGAAGGAGGATGATCTTGCAACTAGGGTTGGCGAGCTAAAAAGGCAACACCAGGCCGAGCTAGAGGCCAACGAAGTGGCTGAACACCTAGGCCTGTCAGAAGTGGTTGGTTGAATCTAATATTGCTTCGTTTCAGGTTGGCTCGGACGATGCCATCCAGTTCATCCTAAGTAAGATGCCAGGTTACAATCTGACGGACTATGAGTAGCATGTTCTAACCCCTGCTAATTCAGTGCAGCTCGGTGGCTCGATTGACATTGGTGAAGAGGTGACCCGACTCGAAGGATAGCCAAGTGAAGAGCTAGGCCAGTGGATTAGGCCCCCGAGATTAGCCTTGTATATATATTTTTATGCAGATGTCTCCTTTGGGAGTGATGTACTTTGAGGGATTTTTCCCCTTTTTTGACGAATGGAAAATTGTTTTGATGTCTTCATCTCTCAGCATTCTTGTGTTTCTTTCTTTATTTTCTTGTACTTTGAGCGTGGCTCGAAATGAGTAACTGTTGGAAGAATAAGGACTAGTACAACTATTTGAGTGTGGCTCTATTCCCTAGCTGAGCTCAGAATTGATCTTCCATGTCTAGCTTATGAGTTCTTGAGGTGCCAAGCCTGGGCCTAGCTATGGGGATGCCGAGTTGGGGCTCGATCTTAGAGAATGCCGAGCTTGGGCTTGGTCTTAGAGGGTGGCGAGCTTAGGCTCAGTCTTTTGAGGTGCCAAACCTGGGTTTGGTCTTGGCAGTGCCAACCTGCGGCTCGATCTTAGAGAATGTAGAGCTTGGGCTCAGTTTTAGAGGTTTTCAAGCTAGGGCTCGATCTTTTGAGGTGCCTTGTGTTAAGGTCTTTTATAGTTTCGAGCCGGGGCTTGGGCTTGTATGCCCTAGTGCGTAAGGGCTTAAGGTGGAGAGCCATGCTCGGGCTTACGTGCCTTAATGTGTAAGGTCTTAAAGTGTTGAGCTATGCTCTGGCTTGCATACCTTAATGCGTAAGGCCTTAATGCGTAAGGTCTTGAAGTGTCAAGTCGTGCTCGAGCTTGCATGCCTTAGTGCATAAGGGCTTAAGGTGCCGAGCCATGCTCGGACTTGCATGCCTTAAGGCATAAGGTCTTAAAGTGCTGAGCTAGGGCTCAATCTTAGAGAATGTTGAGCTTAAGCTCGATCTTAGAGGGTGCTGAGTTAGGCTCGATCTTTTGAGGTGCCAAACCTAGGTTTGGTCTTGGCAGTGCTGAGTTAGGGCTCGATCTTAGAGAATGCTGAGCTTGGGCTCGATCTTAGAGAGTGCCAAGCTTGGGCTCTATCTTTTGAGGTGCCTTGTGTTAAGGTCTTTTATAGTGCTGAGCCGGGGCTCGGGCTTGCATGCCCTAGTGTGTAAGGTCTTGAGGTGCCAAGCCGTACTCGTGCTTGTGTGCCTTAATGCATAAGGTCTTGAGGTGCCAAGCCATGCTCAGGCTTGCATGCCTTTATGCGTAAGGTCTTTAAGTGTCGAGCCGTGCTCGGGCTTGCATGCCTTAATGCGTAAGGTCTTAATGTGCCGACCCATGCTCAGGCTTGCAAAGTGGATGTAATATTCTTTTACTGACCAGTTTGGGTCGGCCTTTCTTTCCTCACGAATGAGGTCTTCTTTTGCCGACCATCGGGGTTGACTCATCCTTGCATAGTGGATGAGATCTTCTTTTACCAACCAGTTTGGGTCGGCCTTTCTTTCCTCACGAATGAGGTCTTCTTTTGCCGATCATCGGGGTTAACTCATCCTTGCATAGTGGATGAGATCTTCTTTTACCAACCAGTTCGGGTCAGCCTTTCTTCCCTCGTGAATGAGGTCTTCTTTTGATAACCATCGGGGTTGAATCATCCTTGCATAGTGGATGAGACCTTCTTTTACTGACTAGTTCGGGTTGGCCTTTCTTTCCTCGCGAATGAGGTCTTCTTTTGTCAACCATCGGGGTTGACTCATCCTTGCATAGTGGATGAGATCTTTTACCGACCAGTTTGGGTCGGCTTTTCTTCTTCAGTGGAATGATAATCTCATTCTGCTCGGATCGGTCTCATTGTTATCGTTGGGGAGATCATCATGCCGACATCCTTGCTCAGATGTTCAGGAATAGGCCACAGTTGATTCTTCGACTATTGTCACAGATAGTTCGATGGTTTGCTCATCCTCGCTCCATGAGATGTTGGTGTTGTAGCTTGCTAATGTCATTCCCACAGAGGGCGCCAATCTAATGTGGTAAAAATTGACTAGCCGATCGTCTCTACAGTTCCTGATGCTCCAGTCGACCTGCACAGAAGAGAAGTCAGGGGAGAGCCGGGCTGACCTGATAGGGGACTCTCCGATACCTAAGTCAGATCTTTCCACCGCACATACTCAAGAGAGATTTTTCAGTAAAAGAAGTGATTGATCCCCTATGATGGAGCTTACCTTGGTTTTTATAGGCTACTGATGGAGATAGAAGGAGGGGTGTTTATGGAGAGTCTTATTTAGGCGTAAAGTCCTTGAGAGGAGTGGCTTCGTGATTCTGAGAATATTTCGGGTTCCTGGGCATGCTCTGGGAATATTCCCCTTTGATCTTAGAGGTGTAAGTTGTGAGAGGGGTGGACGCCACTGATGACGTGTAGTGGATAGAGTCTTGCCTTCATGATCAGGGATCACATCCCTTAAATGTAGGAGTGGATGTGCGCACGTTTCTAGGTGTCTTACTTGACTGTGCCGAGTCGAGGTAACAGGTTGGTCGAACCGAAGTGACTGGTTGGCATGAGGAGAGATTGAGGTGGTTGCTCGACATGAGGAGAGGACGAGGTGGCTGCTCGGAATGAGGAGAGGCCGAGGTGGCGCTGGTGGTTGCTCAGCACGAGGAGAGGCCGAGGTGGCGGGTCAGCCTAAAGAGAGACCGAGGTGGTAGGTCGGCCTGAGGAGAGATTAAGGTGGCAGTTTAGTCTTCTGTTCAGGTTTACATACACGCTTCAACCGTGCTAAGGAAGGGAACATATTTTGCCTCATTACTATGAAAAATAAGCATGATATAATCTCTTTGAAGTTCTTGTTGAGTGCTAAATTTAAGATGAAGGATCTTAGTACTGCAAAGAATATCATGTTTGTCTTCTTATTAGGTCATTTAATGGTCTTAAACAATCTCCTGAGCAGTATTACAAGTGCTTTGCTTCCTACATGGTGCAAATTGGCTGCACAAGAAGTGAGTATGACTTTTGTGTGTATTATAAATTGTCAAGTGATAATTATATTATTCTGTTGATGCTTTATGTTGATGGCATGCTCATTACTGCAAAAAATAAGCATGATATAGTCCTTTTGAAGTCATTGTTGAATACTAAATTTAAGATGAAGGATCTTGATATTGCAAAGAAGATCCTTGGCATGGAAATCCTTAGAGATTGAAGTGCAAGTAAATTTTGGGTAACTCATAAGAGGCATGTTGAAAGGTGCGGGAGCGTTTCAACATAGAAAAAGCTAAGTTGATTAGCACTTCGTTAGCTAACCACTTCAAGTTGTCTTAAAGTCAGTGTCCTACAATACATAAGGAGGTGGAACAGATGCCTCAAGTGCCTTATGCTAGTGCAGTTGGGAGTCTCATGTATGCTATGGTTTGTAGCAGGTCAGATTTGTCTCATGCAATCAATGTTGTTAGCAGATACATAAGCAGTCTAAGGACGGAGCATTAGAATGGAATTAAGTGGATTTTCAGATATCTGAGCATCACAAAGGTTATAGGTATTATGTTTGTTGGTAAGGGAAGTTTCACAAAATTGACAGGATATGTTGATTCCGACTATGCCATTGATTTAGATAGGCAGGGTCTACTACAGAGTATATATTTACAATGATTGGTGGACCTATACCATGAAGGGTGATGCTTCAGTCCACAGTTGCATTGTCCACTACATAGGCAAAGTACATGATGGCAGTTGAGGCTGCCAAGCAAGGAGTTTGGTTGGCTAGATTGGTTTATGAGTTGGGTAGGAGTAAGAAGGTATATTATTACATTATGACAGTCAGAGTGTCATACATCTTGCAAAGAATCAAATATTTCAAGCAAGGACAAAGCATATTAATGTGAGGTTTCACAAGATCAAAGAGCTTGTATCAGAATGCAATATTCACTTGAGAAAAATTCATAGATACTGCAATCCTACAGATATGCTTACCAAGCTAGTCAATACAGAGAAGTTCGAGTCATGTCTAGACTTTATCAATATTACTCATCATTGAAGATGAGGGACACATCTATGGAGTCATGGGCACAAAGATGTCTACAAGTTATCTTTACAGGAGGCCCGACAAAAGTCAAGCCAAGGTGAAGATTAGGGGTGTCAAAAAATCCCGATCAACCCAAACCCACCCTGAGCTCGAATAGGGCCTGGGTTGAGATTTCAACCCATAAGGTGGGTTAGGATTGAGAATTTCAGGCCCAAGGCCAGATTGGGTTGGGTTTGGGTTGAGGTCTCAATCCAACACAATCTGACCTAACTTAACCCACCCAACCCTGTATATTAAGTACATTATAATATAAATATATTAATAATTATAAATGGGTACTTATAGAAAAAGGTCTGCAAAAAAATATTTTGTTTTCCACAATCTACATAAATACAAAAACATGCATTGGACTTTGGCCTTTGCAATGTATCAAGATCAAGAAATGAAATATAACCAGTAGTACTCATATCAACAAACAAAAGTAACCAATAGTACTGGGCTCGGCTGGTCTGTTTAGTCTAAGTCCGGCCTAATCAGGGTCCATTAGGGCCGGGTTGGATTGGGCTAAGTAATGCAGCCTTAGCTGTAATTTTGGATCAAGAGAGTAGAACTTACGTTGCCTCTGTGACAAAGAGTTGATCAATCGAATAAGAAAGAGATTGAAACTTGCAAAGTAAAGACTCCTGTGGAGTTACAATGCTCTAGGGACTTTATTTAACTCAATCATTCTACCTCCCAATGCCATTGATGGGTTACCTTTATAGATGAAATTCAAAACAAGGGAATCAAATATGGATCCATATGGATCAATGGGATTAAGAAGCTACTAGTTTTAATTTTGAGAATACTATAAAGGTACCAAATAAAGTAAGGAGAATAATGGAATGCTACTAATTTAGCCATGAGAATAATAGGAAAGTAGTTGCTACTGACCAACATTTCTGACTGTGGTGAGATCATGATCAGATTGAAAAGTTTGGATTTAGCTGTAGTGATTTGCCTTTCCAAATGGTGGGTCCACAGCAAGGCTAGGTCCATTGGTGATAGGCTGCCTTTCCAAATAGGGGTGTGCACAGCTGGGCTAGGTTGGATGCAACTCTACTCCTCCTTACCTCTATCCTAGATGATCTTCTCAAGGCCTTGGGATGGTCCGATTGGAATTGGATGTGATCCCTATGTGCGGCTACATCATCCCCTCCAGGTTTGAAAGAATTTGACCCCAAATTTTGATTGCCATCATCAGAAGAGTCTCCCAGATATGGTGTTAGGTGTTTCACATTAAAGACGTTGGACATCTTAATATGTGATGGCAGATTCAGCTGTACGCATTAGGATTGATGCGCTCAAGGACCTCAAAGGTCCCATTTTTCGGTCACAAAGTTTATTGTAAGTACCCACGGGATGCCGCTCCGGTGGTAAAAGTGCCCAAACATTGTCTCTCGGTTCAAAGATGACCTCACGACGATGGGTACCAACGGCTCTCTTATACTTTGCAGAATTAATTTACAGATTTCATTGCACATCACCATGAATACGTTGCAACTCAGAAATGATTTCCTCAACCTTAGCAATAGGCTTCCATTTAAAAGGAATAGGGACCAGATCCAACGCTGTAAGGGGTTGTCGGCCATGAATAATAACAAAAAGGACTGTATCTCATAGATCTATTGATCGAACAATTAAATGCAAACTCAGTCAATGGTAATCGAACCTCCTAAGAGTGAGTATTATCATCCACCAAACTTCATAGCACATTACCCAATGATCTGTTAACCACATTAGTTTGGCAATCAGTCTGAGGGTGGAAAATAACTCTAAACTGTAGAGATGTACCAATGCTACGCCACAATTGTCTCCAAAAGTGACCAAGAAATTTTGAATCCCTATAAAAAATAATAGTTTTGCGCAAACCATGGATCTTGAAGACCTCCTTGAAAAATAACTCGGCAACACGGGATGCATTCATGGTTTTCCGAAATGAAATGAAATGTGCCATTTTGAAAAAATGGTCGACAATGACAAAAACAGAGTCCATGCCTCGTTGAGTGCGTGACAGCCCTAGAACAAAATCCATGGAGATGTCTTTCCAAGGGGCCTTAGAATTGGCAAGAGCAAGTATAGACCCGCATTTATAGCTCGACCTTTGGAGATTTGACATGTACGACATCGAGCCACAAATCTTTCGACATCTGTTTCAGATGTGGCAAAAAGTATGGGGACATCAACATCTTAAGGGTCTTATCATGACCAAAGTGTCCTTCGTTATGAATTTTAGCAGTCATCTTTAGCCGAAGGGAACAATTTGCTGCACAAAGTCGATTTCCTTTAAAGAGGAAGTCATCACAGAGAGTAAAATCAGATCTTAGTTTATCACCTCTTGCAATATAGATGAAAAATACGAGTCTTCATCATAAAGCTCATGGAAGGAGTATAACTGTAGTTCGCATGGTAGAGCGCAAGCCTTTCTTTCGACTAAGTGCACTAGCTACTATGTTCTAGATACTCGGCTTGTACTTAATATTGAAGTTAAATTCCTGCAAATACTCATCCCACTTTGCACATCAGGAATTTGATTTTTTCTAACCTAAGATGTGCTTGAGAGATTCATGGTTCGTATACAGGATAAACTCTCTGTGGATTAGATATTGACGCCAATGCTCTAAAGTACGAAATAAAGCATAAAATTTTAAATTGTACGTACTATAATGGAGTTTGGCACCATTGAGTTTCTCACTGAAATAGGTGATGGCACATCCTCCTTGACTGAGGGCAGCTCCAATACCAGTGCCAAATGCGCCATAGTGGACCTCAAAGATAAGGCTAAAATCTGGTAGGGCTAGAACGGGAGCCGTACTCAACTTTTCCTTCAAAAGTTTGAAACTTTGTTGGGCTGTGTCCGTCCACTCGAATACACCATTCTTTATACATGCCATGAGTGGGGTTGTAAGAGAGCGGAAATGTGGGATGAACCGACGGTAAATAGAGGCCAATCGATGGAAGCTGCGTGCGTCATGCACAGATGTAGAGGGTGGCCAATCATGAATGACTTTGATTTTCGCATCGTCAACTAAGATGCCATCTCCAGATATATTAAATCTCAAAATAGGATTTTTGTCTTAAAAAAGAAACACTTCTCCATAGCCGCAAAGAGTGATTCCTATCTTAATACAGATAAAAATTCTCAGAGATGCTTCAGATGGTCATCAGTAGATTTGCTATAAATTAAGATGTCATCAAAATAAAAAACAACAAATAGCTCTAGGAAAGGTTTCAAAACCTGTCATAAATCTCATAAATGTAGAGGGGGCATTTGACAAACCGAACGGCATCACTAGCCACTCAAATAATCCATCCCTTGAAAGCGGTTTTCCACTCATCTCCGGGATTGATTCGGATTTGGTGGTAACATTCTTTAGATCTAAATTGCTAAAGATTGTAGCACTAAATAATTGATCTAACAAATCGTCGAGGCGAGGAATAGGGAAGCGATATTTTATTGTGATTTTTTTATTCCTCAGCAATCCACGCACATCCTCCATGTGCCATTCTTTTTTGGAACCAATAGAGCTGGGACGACGCAAGGGCTGAGGCTTTTATGAATAAATCCTTTCGTCATCAATTCTGTCACTTGCCGTTGGAGCTCTGAGTGCTCAGCTGGGCTCATCTAATAATGAGCAAAATTAGGGAGAGACAGGGAGAGACACTCCAAGGACTAGGTCAATCCTGTATTGAATAGCCCACATGGGAGGTAGACCAGGTGGAAGGTCTGGTGGAAACACATCTTGAAATTCGAACAGCGAGGGCTTCACTTTATTAGGAACATCAGAAGTAATGTCAGAATTTTCAGATTTGTTTAATAAAACATAGATGACATACACATTTTCCATGGCACCTCTCAGGTCTCGCAGAGTGAGTAGATTTGATGAGGAATTTTTTTATGTCATAGAGGGTTTAATTGGCTCCTTGGAGGGGGCCAAAATCATCTTCTTTCCACCAAAATTAAATGAATATGTATTACGATACCTGTCACTAGTAGTGCATCGATCAAACTGCCTTGGGCGTCCAATGATAATATGGCAACCATCCATTGGAAGGCCATCGCACCAAATCTTGTCACAAATGTGGAGGCAATAAAAATTGATAATAGGCAGCACTTGGAAACTATTAGCTCCACACCACGCTTCAACTATGTCATTTTTTAGGGTGTGGGATGCTCTTCCAAAGTAAGATTTAATTTTCGCACAGCCTTTTCTGAAATAACATTTTCACAGCACCCAGAATCAAAAATTAATTAGCATACCTTTCCAGATACGGTGTAAGTAGAGTGAAAAATATTGTTACGAAGCCAACGATCTCCGACTTCTTCCCATGGAGTGAGAAAATATACCGAATCATAAGCAATTCACCATGGTCGGCATGCAAAATTTTTCCATCATCCTTATGATCTTCAAGTGGCTTCATCTCTGCATCTAGTTCAAAGTGCTCTTCATTCTGGTTATCTGAATCCTTTTCCACCAATAAACCTTTTCCATGTGACAGTTTTTGGTAGGGTAAACAGCAAAATGGTGGCCCAACTCCCCATATGCAAAGCACATGATACCATTTTCTAATTGTTGGTCAGTAGCAAGTGTGTGCAATGGGCGGCCAAGCTGAGATAGGGCCTTCTCTGTGGTCAATTAGGGTGCTCTTGTAACATTGATTATGGTAGGGTAAGGAGAGACTCGTGTTGGCTGAGCAAAGTAGGACGAAGGTTGTCGTCTCCGATTACAAGATTGCTCTACTTTAATGGCTCTTTGTTGTGCATCCCGTAGATCCCAGATGTCGAAAACTTCAAGAACACCTTGGATGTAGGGCTGAAGTCCACCCAAATATTTATGTACGAGCATTTCCCCTAAATCATTAAGATTGTTTCGAACCACTAGGTCATTAAATTCAGAGGTATATTGGTCTATGGTGTGCGTACCTTACTGAAGATGTTGGAATTTCTAGTACAATTCACGTTGATAGCTATTAGGAAGAAAAAAATTTTGAATTTTCTCTTCCATTTTTCGCCATTGTGTGATGGGTGTCTTACCGGTATTGACACGCAATTGCTTTTCACGTCTCTACCATGCGATTGCTTTCTCACAAAGCCTCATGGCGATGATACCAACACGTTGGTGTTCTGAGACTTCCTTGTATTGAAAGACCTCATTGATTAAGGTTAGCCAGTTTACAACCTCATCAGGGAAAGATGTTCCCAAGAACTCAAGAATGTCACGGTGAACATTCTTGTCCCAATCAGGCTCCCACCTGGGGGGGGGGGGTAACCTATTGCGGTGAGTCCTCCTCTCCAGTACAAGGGGTGCATCATCAGATGAAGGGGAGTTCTAATCGGAAGTCTCTTCATTCGGACTCGGATGTCATGTTTCATTCCTCAATGCTTCATTATCAAGATGCAACTTAGCAATTTCTTACTGAAGACGTAAATTTTCTTCTCTTGCATTGATATCCTCAATGGGAGTTGTACGGCCAGTTTGTCAGGGCGCCATTACGATCTATTGCTCTCACAATCCCGGCTCTGATACTAAGTAATAAAATCGTAGCTATAATTTGGGATCGGGAAAATCGAACTTACGTTGCCTCCATCACAAAGAGTTGATCAATCGAACAAGAAAGAGATTCAAATTTGCAAAGTAGAGACTTCAGTGGAGTTCCAATGCTCTAGGGAGCAGCTTTATTTAACTAAGTCATTTTGCCTCCTAATGCCATCGATGGGTTACCTTTATAAATGAAATTCAAAACAAGGGAATCAAATATGGATCCATATGGATCAATGAGATTAGGAAGCTACTAGTTTAATTTAGAGAATACTAGAAAGCTACTAAATAAACTAAGGAGAATAATGGAAAGCTACTAATTTAGCTATGAGAATAATAGGAAAGTAAGCTATTGCTGTCCAACATTTTTTACTATGGTAAGATTATGATTAGATTGGAAAGTTTGGATTTAGCTGTAGTGATTTGCCTTTCCAAATGGGGGGCACAGCCGCATAGGAAGGCTAGTTCGGTTGGTGATAGGCTGCCTTTCCAAGTAGGGGTGTGCATAATTGGGCTAGGTTGGAGGCAACTCTACTCCTCCTTGCCTCTATCCTGGTTGATCTTCTTAAGGCCTTGGGAGGGTTCGATTGGATTTGGATGTGACCGTGACGTGCGGCTACATCACTAAGCCAGATAGAGCTGGTCTTGGGCTGAGATATCTCAACCCGACCTAGGGCTGGGTTGGGCTAGGATTGAGTTAAGAGACCATAGGGTTAGGTAAAACTCTAGCCCAACCTGACCCATTGACACCCCCAGTGGAGATTGTAGGTGTTTGATGTCTTGTATTCCATCGTAGTTTAATCCAGGTAGTATAGGTGTAGGCCCCCAATAGAACGACAATTACTCGAATTTTCTATTTAGGACAGATTTACTGAGGGTAATTTTATAATTTCTGGTGTTAGGATTTTTTAATTCACAATATATTTGTAACAAGGTTTACTTTCTCTGTAAGCAATTCTGAAAGGTGTGAGGACAAACGTTATAATCCTGATGCAAGAGCATTTTCAAATGGGACAATAACCTATTCCAATAAGTCCACGAGCCCAAGCTAAAGGATATAAGCTAAAAATAAAAGTTGCAGTTCAGGATTTTGGGGTAACTTCATGGAGACTCCTAAATCAACTCAAAAGGGACTAGTAGTTATGCCATATATGGATGGAAATATCTAGAAGTCTATTTTCCAACAAAAAAAAATGGTGAATCATTTGTTGTTTTTTAGAAGAAGTTATGGCCGTTTTGGTAAAGTGTGTCTGGGTTGACTGCAGACACTTAGAAGTCCAAAATTTATCTTTTTTTGGTCCAACTTTCATCCACATTCAGCTCTAGAACTTCTTGGGTACTTCAACCATTGTGTTTCTAGACTCTTCAAGATGTGAAGAATGCTTCTCAATGTTACACCCCGCTCGCATAGAATTAAGTCGGTGATCGAGTTAACACCGGTTAACTCACAAACCTGCCAAGATCAACAATGCAGTACATGCAATACAGCATACATCTACTAATCTATGATCAGACTTGTATTTTTAGTGGAAGACCTGTTCATAATAATACTTGTAATTATTTTCCAGATACTTGATACCCAAATTGAGTTATAAAGGTTACATACATTTGGGCCCGAAGGCATGATATATATATACAAACATATAACAATTTAAGCATCAAGTAACAAAAAGGGAGTGTATAAAAAAAATCAAAAGAATCACTCAAGAGTCATAGCTGCCACGCCGCACAATTCTCACACATGCAATTAGTACCATACTTGAACTCGTCAGGGGCCCACCAGTCCTTAGATGGAAACTCCACGGTGGGGCCCGGCTCCTGATCTCCAGGCGAGTGACCTACAAAATTACTTAAAAAGAGTTATGCACGTGGGATGAGCCCAGTAAGTGGAAAGGAAGACCACATAAAGAAAACCACATAAACAGTCACAACATAAATGAGCCTATATGCAATTCATTTAAACCCTATTAGCCTAACAACATTACTAGGTCATAGGTTTTGTGGTACTCACAACCACACTGCCCGTATGCGTCAGGTATGAGCCGTGAATCCCATCCCTCAATACGCCCATAGGGTTGTCGGAGAAAGCCCACCATTGGTACCGAAATTTAAAATATAAGCTGACTCCTGGTAATTTAAATGATAGAATTAAATGATAGAAAGTAAATGGATGACTCCACCGAAATAAAAGCAGTACGATCGGCCTTCTGAATATTTCACCAAGGTTATCGACTGTCCTAGCGATCAGCCGTGCGTGCTTCTAACCTCTACAGGAGTTCGACAACTACAATCTGATGCTTCCTCCCAATGATCCCTCAACACGTAAATGCCTGTTGGGAAGGGTCGTTGCACAAGGGTAAATGGCATTCTAGACACATGCCTCTATATGAGCATAATACGAGTACATAATGGCATCGTGTCCCATACCACGTGACACCATGCACTCATTTCCAAGCCGACTACAGCACCTAAAATCTAGCATGCATATCATGTCTAAATGAAATTCCTCCATCACATACATTAAGACATAATGAATATTCCATCATAATACAAAGCATAGTATATTATGCAAATGCACATTCAAATGTGTGATATGGCATATGTGATGTCTAGTCTAAACACAAGTGACATGATGACATGGCTATACTAACATATGTTAAATGATGCAAAACATTCTAAAATTAAATCAGAGTCCAATCCGCACTTACTTGTATATGTACACGGTGCTTGTACCCGGTACGAAAAAGATCAAATGTGTGGGTACGCGAATATTAAGTGTAAACTATCATAAACATAATGATTTATCATTTTACTATTTTAAGGTCGAAATCATCAAGTTTGAACACTAAAACTGAGTTTAGACTCATAAATGGGGGTTACCCATCAAATTTGGACCAATTCTGGTAATTCTGAAAAGACTGGTGGGCCAAAGCCAAAGACCAGTGGGCTATGTAGCCCGTCGATTTCAGCCCATCGGTTACTCCAGAGCCTGAAAACTGAGTTCTGAAAACTCAGGTGGGCTAAAACCAAAAGATCAGTGGGCTACAACCGGTTTCATCCCATCGGTTACTCCAGAGCCTAAAATCTGAGTTCTAGGAACTCAGGTGGGTTAAAATCAGAAAACATATGGGGTAAAAATAACCCCCCAGTCTTTGAATGAAAATTTTTTTAACATCATTCCTAACTTTTATCCGGCTTAGGGAACTTGTTTGGAGATGATCCGGCGACTCAAATCACTTATCTAAGGTGCAATCATGTACCCTCAACCTAGATCTAAGATCAAATCAAAAGAAAAAGAAAGATTCTTACCTCTTTCTCAATAACACCAATGAAACCCCAAATTTCACTTCTTTTGCTCAAGAACCTCCAAATACTCTAGATCTTCACCAACACTCCGTCCAAATCCTTCAAAATCATTATACACACCTTCCATTAGACCTTAGATTTGTAGGATTAGTAAGATCTAAGTGGGTTCTTTTCCAAAAATCAAAAAGAGGGTTTAAGGATGGTGTTTTCCTAAGAATCCTTGAAATGTGTGCAATACCTACCTCAAGTCGAAGATCTCGGTGAGCTGATCATAAATCCGGGCTCAAAATACCATGACCTAGCTCCGGTGAAGCTCTACGGTCGATTTTCCCTTATTCTTCTTTCTTCTTCTTCTTCTTCTTTTCTTTTCTTCTTCTTTCTCTCTCTTCTTTACTCTCCCACCGACCAACTAACATTAATGAGGGAAAGGACAATTAATGTCTCCCCTTTTATACCTAGGCCCCTAAAATATCTTCTAAATCTCAGGTGGGCAAACTCAGGTGGGATAAATCTCAGGTGGGTATATCTTAGGTGGGTATATCTCAGGTGGGTTAAATCTCAGGTGGGTTAAATCTCAAGTGGGTATATCTCAGGTGGGTATAATCTCAAGTGGGTATATCTCAGGTGGGTTAAATCTCAGGGGGGCTAAATCTTAGGTGAGCATAAACCCCCCCACATAATATTAGATTACGTTAGCATCTGCAAATACTAGTATGTATCTTTACTTTCTGTACATGACCTCGTAGTGTGTGCAAGTGCAAGGCTTGGGTTCACGTATTACCCTTGGTACCCACTCGATCGTGTTAGGCCAACCCGAGTTCAAAGTCACCCTTGCTATCATATTCCATATGGTACCTATGTCGGTTCTCTCCGGTTCAGCCCCTATAAGATCAAACCAAGTCAATGCGGTTAACTAGACCGGATTTAGAAAGTAAGGTATCACACTCAAGATCCCCAAGGTCCTTTTCTATTGGATAGTTGTTTGTCTTCTCCATGTTTATTTGTTTCCAATTAGTCTTAGATTCATTCTTGGAAATTGTCTAAGCTTGGAAGGTTGTTCCATGCTCATCTATATAAAGCCTACACTAGTGAATGGAATGGAACCATACTTGGAGTTTATTCATAATTTAATCATTTGGCCTTTGAGAAGAAGTAGTACTTCTAGCGTTTTCTTATCCCTTAAGTGGATTTCCATTGGGTGGCGAGTTTTTTTTTTCTTTTGAGTTGATCACTTGTGTTACCTCCTAATCCTCTATAATTTTCTGACGTCAAGTTGGTATTAGAGCCTAAATTCAATGGTGGATCGTCGAAGACGTAGACCAAACATTGAATCACCAACAGCTTGAGATGCACCTATTGAAAAAGAGACATGGCTACGTAACAATAGATTTCATACTAGATCCACCTCTCATGGAAAAGTGTGAAATATCATCATTGTAGAGGAAGCTGTGAAAATGTAGTAGCTATAATAATGGTGGAGAAATTGCAACTCAAGATGGAGAAGCATCCTCAACCTTACAAGCTTTCATGGCTTCGCAAAGGAAATGAGGTTAAAGTAGAGAAAAGATGCCTTGTTCAAATTTTCATTGGAAAAAAAATATAATGATGAAAGATTGTGTGATGTTGTGCCCATGGATGGTTGCCATTTTCTTCTTAAGAGGCCTTAGTAATTTGATAGAAAAACTAAGCATGATGGGTTCAAGAATACTTACACTTTTAAAAAAGATGGAATTAAACTCACTTTGACTCCATTCAAAATAGAGAGAAATCCTAAACCTTCAAAAGGAGAGGGAAATAATTTATTCTCAAAATCTGAAGTTGATAAGGCGATAGAAGAATCAAATGTAGCTTTTGCTCTTGTGGTGGTAGAAGAAAATAAAGCAAACTATGTCATCCCTTCTCAAGTGCAACCCTTCTTCAAGAGTGTAAGGATGTTGCTCCGGAAGAAATTCCACCCATAAGGGATATACAACATTGCATAGATTTTGTTTCGGGAGCTGTCATTCCAAATAAGGCAGCCTATAGAATGAGTCCAAAGAAGCATAAAGAGCTACAACAGCAAGTAGATGACCTTATGGCTAGAGGAATGGTTAGGAAAAGCAAAAGTCCATATACTGTCTCTGCCCTTCTTATTCCAAAGAAGGATGGATCTGAGCATATGTGCATTGATAGTAGAGCGGTGAATAAAATCACTATCAACTACTAATTCCTTATTCCCCGACTTAATGATCTTCTTGACCAGCTCCATGGTGTTAATATCTTTTTAAATATTGATCTTCGAAGTGGATACCATCAAATTCGAATGAGATCTAGAGACGAGTGGAAAACCACCTTCAAGACAAGAAATGGCCTTTATGAATGGATGGTTATACCTTTCAGCCTTTCTAATGCTCCTAGTACCTTTATGCGGCTTATGAATCACATCTTTAAACCATTTATTGGTTGCTTTGTTATTGTCTATTTTGATGATATTCTTATTTATAGCTCTACCCAAGAGAAGAACTTTGAGCATCTCATTCAATTTTTTAAGGTTCCAAGGAGGCAAAAGTTGTATGCCAACTTAAAGAAGTGTCACTTCTTCACCAATAGCCTTATATTTTTAGGCTATGTGGTTTCCGGTGAAGGTATCAAGATGGATCCTAGCAAGGTGGAGGCAATCACAAGCTGACCTATCCCAACATCTATTTATGACATACAAAGCTTTCATGGTTTAGCCTCATTTTATCGGCGCTTCATCAAGAATTTCAGCATTATCATCTCTCCTATAACCGAATGCCTAAAAGGAAGCAATTTCAAGTGGACCAAAGAAGCACAACAAAGCTTTGAACTCCTTAAAAAGAAGGTAACTAAAGCTCCTATTCTTGCATTCCCAAACTTTGATAAAGTTTTTGAAGTTGATTGTGATGCTTCAAATGTGGGAATTGGTGCGGTTCTTAGCCAAGAAGGAAAGCCTATTGCATTCTTTAGTGAAAAATTAAATAATTCCCGCAAGAACTATTCCACATATGATAAGGAGTTTTATGCTATTGTTAGAGCTTTGGATCATTGGAAACATTATTTATTATTCAAGGACTTTGTTCTCTTTTCGCATCATGAAGCCTCGAAGCATATTAATACCCAACATAAGCTCAACAATCGGCATGCCAAGTGCGTAGAATTTCTTCAAGCCTTTACTTTTCTTATCAAGCATAAATCTGTATTTCTTAATCAAGTGGTGGATGCATTAAGTAGAAGATATTCCTTGCTTATGACAATGCAAGTGAAAGTCTTAGGCTTTAACATAATCAAAGAACTATATGAAGATGATCCCGACTTTGGGAATGTTTGGAGAGCATGTTCTAGGGGACCGACTCAAAAAATTTTGTTGCCAGATGGATTTCTTCTTAAAAATAATTCCTTATACATTCCAAAATGTTCACGAAGGGAAGCCATTGTTAATGAAGCCCATGGTGGAGGTCTAGCTGGCCACTTTGGAAGAGATAAAACTTTCTTTCTTGTAAAAGAAAATTTCTATTGGCCTCGAATGGAGAGAGATGTTAGAAGACATGTGGAGCGATGTAGAACTTGTCACATTTCCAAAAGTCATGGCCAAAATACCGGCTTATACACTCTATTACCAGTGCCAATGGCTCATTGGGAAGATGTAAGCCTAGATTTTGTGGTTGGTTTACCTAGAACCTAAAGAAAGAAAGATTCTATCATGGTGGTCATTGGTCAGTTCTCTAAAATGGCACAATTGGTACCATGTAACAAGATTCTTGATGCTACTTATGTAGCAAATCTTTACTTTCAAGAGATTGTGAGACTTCATGGTATCCCTAAGACAATCACATTTGATCGGGATTCCAAATTTATAAGTCATTTTTGGCACATGCTTTGGAGGAAGTTTGGCACAACACTTCAATTCAGTTCCTCTCATCATCCTCAAACTGACGAACAAACTGAAGTTGTAAATAGAAGCTTGGAAAATCTTTTGAAGAGTTTAATTGAAAACAACTTGCACCAATGGGATCTTATTTTGGCTCCAACTTAATTTTCTTATAATCATTCTTCAAGCCAAACAAGTGGAAAAAAGTCCCTTTGAGGTTATTTATGGTAGAAATCCTATAAGTCCATTGGACTTAGCTCCGCTTCCCATCACTCAACATCTCAGTGGAGACGTCAAGGAACAAGCTAACTACATCAAAAGACTGCATAAGCAAGTTCATGAGAAAATCATAAAACACAATGAGAAGTATCAAGAAAGAACAAATAAGCATCGAAAATCTACTGCCTTTAAAGGAGGAGATTTGGTATGGATCCATCTTCGAAAAGAAAGATTTTCTCGAGGATGTCATGGTAAGCTTAAGCCTAAGGCTGATTGTCCATTCAAGGTGTTACAAAAGATTGGAGAAAATGCCTATAAAATTAAAGTCTCTAGTTATTATGTTGTCTTGACAACATCCAATGTTGCGGACTTTTCCCCCTATCATGAAGAAGAAAATCTAGAAAACTTAGAGACAAGTTTATGCACAGCAGAAGCATAAGATGCAAGAGCATTTTCAAATAGACCAACAACCCATTCCAATAAGCCTACAAGCCAGAGCCAAATGATAGCTGTTGGAAATAAAAGTTGCAGACAGGATTTTGGGATAAATTCACGGAGACACCTGAACCAACTCTGAAGAAACTAGAAGTCGTGCCATATATGGATGGAAAGATCTAGAAGTCTATTTTCCAACAAAAAAAATGATATATCATTATCCATTTTCGAGAAGAAGTTATGGCCATTTTGGTAAAGTGTGTCTAGGCTAACTGCAGACACTTAGAAGTCTGAAATTTATCTTTTTTTAGTCTAACTTTCATCCACATTCAGCCCTAGAACTTCTTGCGCACTTCAACCATTGCGTTTCTAGACTCTTTTAAGATGTGAAGAATGCCTCTCAAGGTCCCCAAGGTCTTTTCCTATTGGATAGTTGTTTGTCTTCCCAATGTTTGTTTTTTCCAATTAGTCTTAGATTTATTCTTGGAAATTGTCTATGCTTGGAAGGTTGTTCCATGCTCATCTATATAAGCCTACACTAGTGAATGGAATGGAACAATACATGGAGTTTATTCATAATTTGTGCCTTTGGCCTTTGAGAAGAAGTAGTTCTTCTTGAGTTCTCTTATCCCTTAGGTGGATTTCCTTTGGGTGGCAAGTTCTTTTTTTCTTTTGAATTGATCACTTGTGGTGCCTCCTAATCCTCTATAATTTTCCGGCATCAAACCCTATTCTCCATTGATTAGTAAATGAGGATCTCTTCTCATTTAGGACGTAGGCAATCTTGTCAAACCTCATAAATCTATCTGTATTAATTGTTCTAGTTTTTTCGATTACATTTTTGCATCAATTTTAGGGTTGTGTTTCTACACATTTATAGGACGGCAGCTGAGCGACCGAGCTACCAGCGCTCAGGGAATCCTATATAAAGAAGGAAGCTCACTCATCATAAGGAGATCCACTCCTAATCGATACGTAACCTCGAAACAAGGAACGGATATTTCCTAAACAAGAAAAATCATTTAAAAGAACTTCTAATTGTCCCTAAAATGAAGGGAAATCCCCTACCAATCGGGATGTATAAAATTCCTTGGATTGCTATCTATACGTTCTCTAAATATAACTCTTACTACGCTTGGATTCCTACCATTCCTAGGCTCCTACCAGCAATAGGATGCTTACCAAGTTGGGACTCTCCATGACCGTCTCACTCCAATTATAAATTCCTAGTAACCCCCCCTCAAGGAGATCGATTATTTTCCATTCAACTTAGAATTACTATTTGCAGAGTTTATCTGACTTAGGCATTTGAGAGTCTCCCGCCGAAACAGTCTAGTGCTCATTCTCGCCTATTGTTCTTCTATGCAGGACGTATGAGAAGCCTAGGAAAATTTTTCATTGTAACACATCTTATTCTATAACATTACTATGCACTTTCCCAACTTTAAGTAGGACCAAACAATATACATTTAAAAAAAAATAAAAATATACGATTTAGTCCAGGCCGAACCTTCGTTAGCACAAATATATATATATATATACACGATTTAGATTTGTCTTGTAATGTTCAGAAACAGCACCTTCCATTATTACATAAAAATGGACAAGCCCGAATCAGCCCTTAAAAGAAGCACAACAGATATGAGCAATTGCAGACTTGGGTCAGCCAGACCCTGGCCTGCTTGACTGAACCCACGTTTGAGTCCTGACCCCGCTAGAAGGTTGATAAAACACCGGACTTTGTAGATTTTATTACAACATAAATTCCCTATTTGTGTTCAGGAAAATTTTCTCCAAATAATTAGAAGATAACAAAGCAAATAACTATATAAAACTACAAGACCTTATCCTTTCTTCTTTGTTTCTTCTGCTTCATCACACCCCAATCATTATATAGCTTTTATCTCTATTCTTCTTTTTCTTAACTTCTTTGAGTTAGTGTGATAATTGGACTTGGCTCATCATCCTCCTTGCTTCTTCCTCCTTGATTTTCTTGTCAACAATCTAACTACGAAGATATGTCTATCGAGAGCATGACTACAGGGTTCATCGTTGCTACTATAGGTAAGATGAATTAGATTCATGGTTTCAATAAGAACTCCTTGTAAGCAAATTTTTTTTCTTCTATTTATTATTGTCTAAAAGCAATCTACTTATTAGTTCGTTCATAAAAATAAAATTAAAAAAAAATAATAATAATAATCAAGTTGTTGGCGACTGAATTGATCCAACAAATAACCCTATTCTTATGATCAAGCATTTGAATTGAATTCCTGAACTTATAATTGTAAGAGTGATGGCTAGTCGTTTTTTTTTTTTCATGCAGTTGCTGGCGTTGTTGGCACTGTGGCAACTGTCGTGGTAGTAATTGTAGTTATCAGATACTTGAACAAGGCTACACAAGGAGCTAGGCCATTTGCCCATTTTGAAATTGGCACTAGTAGAAGACCCATGTCAAATTCAACACCACAAGAATCCTCTGTTGTTCCAGACCCACAAATTGAAGCAACAATGAAGAGATTTTTCAGTAATATTGCCAAGGAGAAGCCCATCATGTTCTCAGCTCAACAGTTATCTGGTTTCAGTCAGCATTACAAAACAAGATTGGGATCTGGTGGCTTTGGAGTTGTCTATAAAGGTGAGTTCCCAAATGGGGTACCAGTGGCAATCAAACTCCTTAACAAAGCTTCATACAAGCAAGCTAAAGAGCAGTTCATGGCAGAAGTTAGCACAATTGGTATAACAAACCATGTCAATTTTGTTAGACTCTATGGTTTCTGCTTTGATTCCTCAGTGCAAGCTCTTGTCTATGAGTACATGGAGAAGGGATCCCTTGATAGTTTATTATTCGACAGGAACCAGAGAATTGAATGGGAGAAGCTCCATGTAATAGCACGTGGGACAGCAAAAGGGATTGCATACTTACATGAAGAATGTCAGAAGAGAATAATTCACTACGATATAAAGCCAGGGAATGTCCTCCTTGGTCCTGCACTATTTCCCAAGGTCGCGGATTTTGGATTGGCTAAGCTTTCTAACAGAGATAGTACCCATATAACCATGACAGATTGTAGAGGGACACCAGGTTACGCTGCACCGGAGATGTACATGCCATACCCTGTAACTAGTAAATGTGATGTGTATAGCTTTGGCATGCTTCTATTTGAGATTTTGGGTAGGAGAAAAAACCTGAATTCTAATCTTAGTGAGCCAGAGTATTGGCTACCAAGATGGACATGGGAGATGTTTGGGAAAGGGAAGCTAAGTGAACTTTTGGAAAAATTTGGGATTGAAGAGGAACATAGAGAGAAGGCAGAGAGGATGGCAATGGTGGCTTTGTGGTGTGTTCAATACTTGCCAGATTCAAGACCTCTAATGAGCAATGTGGTGAGAATGTTGGAGGAAGGAAGTGAAATTAAGTCTCCTCCAAACCCATTTCAACATCTAGTCTCTGCTACACCAAATTTCACTCTCAGCATTTCTGAGTCGGACTCCTCTCTCTCAAAAGAACGACAATCTTCTACCTCAGATTTTTAGAGGATGTTCATATTTAGAACCAATCTTGGGTATGATAAAGGAACACTTCCATGTGTCGGTCCAAACCCGTTTCCCTATGGAGATGAACCAGATCTAGGATCCAATTGATCTTTGGGTTCCCCAGGAGCTAGGATACAGGAACTTAATTTGAGTTATTTTGTAATTTTATTATTTCTTTTTTTATTAGGATTAGATAAAGTTATTAGTATTTCCCTATTTGGTTTTATTAAAGTCTATCTAGATTTTGGTTTGGAGTTTAATTTCAATTGAGTTTTAGATTACAGTTGGAAGTCTTTTATTATCTTTGAATACTAGCTTGTAACCATTTGCAAAATTCAGATTTGAAGAATGAAATAAATGAAGTATTAGTAAGTGCCTACTTGTTCAAGTCCTCTCAAATATTTTATGTAAACCAAAACACTTACAAGGCGTACCCTAAAAGATATTTATACTTGTTGACACTAGGTTTAGATTTTTCAAGTACATTCACAACATCCTTGATATCATCTGAGGAAGAGTCGCGACATTCGTAAATCTAGTCTCTCATTTCCTGCTACTCTTAGAGTCACGCTTTCCTGAATCTGATTACTCCTGCCTTCATTTTTTCGTGTGGGCTCTCTTATATTCAAGTGCAAGCATAAAGAGCAGGCATCCAGCAGCAGGGATTCTGCCAAACAGAAACCTTGCACTGCTAGCTAATGTGGAGAGCTTAGTTGGGCAAGAGAAAGCTATTCTCTTGCACAGTGCATGCAGACTAATGGGAGACTGTACGGAAGCATCCTCAGTGCATGGTGTGAGGCAGTGCAGCCTTTTCGAGCCCGCTTGTGCCTAGGAGTGGACACATGCAGGCAGGTAGCTTTCTTTTCCCTATTTGATTAAATGCATATTTGATAGAGCGGGTAGCTTTCTTGGCAGTTCCAGTTCTAATAAGTTCCAAAGTGAAATACTTGGCAAGAGAATCACTCAGGGAGTGTTTCCCCTATGTCCAGTTGCTATCTTATCATACAACCCATATTCTTCCTATAGCAATCCTGGTGTAACAAGGTGGGAAACACATCTCTTCCAACAGGGTTTTGTAGAAAAATTGACTATGTCACAGCTCTGAGGAACTCCTTGGGTTTGGATTCAGAAAATTTTAGATTTGGTAGTTGCGATAAGATTGGAGAAATTGTGCCAATTAACATATAATTCTTCAAAGTCAAATCTTTGAATAGCTTAAGTTTGGATAAGATTGAAGAAATTATGCCAATTAACATATTATTCTTCAAAGTCAAATCTTTGAATGGCTTAAGTTTGGGTATTGGAAAGGGGTATGTCATCATAAAGCAAGTTACCCGATAAATTCAAGGAATTTAAAGGAGAGACAATCCCCATTTTCATCTGGCATTTGACCGATTAACCGATTTTCCTTCAAATTGATTGATGAAGTTTTGGGTTGACTTGGTCAGACAAATTGCTACTTCAAATCTAAAAAAGTTCAAAACTTTCAAGTTGCATTTCAGCTAAATCACAATATTTTTTAAAGAAAATAGGGGAAATGCCATCACTACCAAGAAACTCAAAGCGCTCCATTTGAATGACAAGAAGTTGCATATCCTATCTAGCTAGTAAAGAGCCCATCTAGATGGAGCTACCGGTGAAGTGATTTGAAAAAATCCTCATCAATTTTTGAAATCTAGAGGAATTGAAGAGGAGAATAGATTAAATAGAAGCTAACAATGTGATCATGAATCTTTTTGGGGCTCAGTTATCCATCTATTGTCAGCTTCCAACTAAACAATATGATTTCTAGCTCTTCTTTGAATTGTTGATGTATGAAAATAATCAGTATTTTTATCACCAAATTTAAGCCAATTTAGTTTCCCTTGTTGACTCCATTTGATTTTCTCCATCTTGTGGTACAAATCAACTCATCCAGGAGCTGATTTTCTTTCTCTATGGAAGATGGATCAAGTGGGTTACTTGTGATAGTGAAATATTCTCTCCAATGGTAAAACGTACTTCAATTCGGGTACTACTTGCTTTGACAATCATGTGTGATTTAGAGCTTGAACAACTTGATGTGAATACAGAGTTTCTTCATGGTAACTTGAATCAACAGATTTACATTGAGCAACCTAAAGTTTCAAGGTGCAAGGAAAAGAATATCATGTTTGTCTTCTTATTAGGTCGTTTAATGGTCTTAAGCAATCTCCTAGGCAGCATTACAAGTGTTTTGATTCCTACATGGTGCAAATTGGCTACACAAGAAGTGTATGACTTTTGTGTGTATTTTAAAGTGTCAAGTGATAATTCTATTATTCTTTGATGCTTTATGTTGATAACATGCTCATTACTACAAAAAATAAGCATGATATAATCTCTTTGAAGTCTTTGTTGAGTGCTAAATTTAAGATGAAGGATCTTGGTACTGCAAAGAATAACATGTTTGTCTTCTTATTAGGTCGTTTAATGGTCTTGAGCAATCTCTTAGGCAGTATTACAAGTGCTTTGCTTCCTACATGGTGCAGATTGGCTACATAAGAAGTGAGTATGACTTTTGTGTGTATGATAAAGTGTCAAGTGATAGTTTTATTATTCTGTTGATGCTTTATGTTGATGGCATGCTCATTACTACAAAAAATAAGCATGATATAGTCTCTTTGAAGTCTTTATTCAATACTAAATTTAAGATGAAGGATCACGATACTGTAAAGAAGATCCTTGGCATGGAAATCCTTAGAGATAGAAGTGCAAATAAATTTTGGGTATCTCAGAAGAGGTATGTTGAAAGGTGTGGGAGCGTTTCAACATAGAAAAAGCTAAGTTGGTTAGCACTCTGCTAGCTAACCACTTCAAGTTATCTTAAAGGCAATGTCCTACAACACATAAGGAGGTCGAACAGATGTCTGAAATGCCCTATGCTAGAGCAGTTGGGAGTCTCATGTATTCTATGGTTTGTAGCAGGTCGGATTTGTCTCAGGCAATCAATGTTGTTAGCAGATACATAAGCAATCCAAGGAAGGAGCATTAGAATGGAATTAAGTGGATCTTTAGATATTTGAGCAACACTAAGGATATAGGTACTATGTCTTGTGGTAAGCGAAGTTTCACAGAATTGACATGATATGTTGATTCTGACTATGCCACTGATTTAGATAGGCAGGGTCTACTACAGAGTATATATTTACATTGATTGGTGGACCTATACCATGAAAGGCGATGTTTCAGTCCATAGTTGCATTGTCCACTACAAAGGCTAAGTACATGATGGCAGTTGAGGCTACCAAGCAAAGAGTCTGGTTAGCTAGATTAGTTTGTGTGTTGAGTTGGAGCAAGGCGGTATATTGTTACACTGTGACAGTCAGAGTGTCATCTTACAAATAATCAAATATTTCAAGCAAGGACAAAGCATATTAATGTGAGGTTTCACAAGATCAAGGAGCTCGTGTCAGAACGCAATATTCACTTGAGAAAAAGTCATACAAACCCACAATCCTACAGTTATGCTTACCAAGCTGGTCAATATAGAGAAGTTCGAATCCTGTTTAGACTTTATCAATATTACTCATTGTTGAAGATGAGACACATCAAATAGGTGTGGTTTTATACCTCTATGAAGTTACAGGAACGAAGATATCTATAAGTTATCTTTACAGGAGGCTCAACAAAAGTCAAGCCAAGGTGGAGATTAGGGATGTCAAAAAATCCTGATCAACCTGAACCCACCTTGAGCTTGAATAGGGGTTGGGTTGAGATTTCATCTCATAGGGTGGGTTAGGGTTGAGAATTTCAGGCCCTAGGCCAGATTGGGTTGGGTTTGGGTTGAGGTCTCAATCCAACCCAATCTGACCTAACCTAACCCACCCAACCCTGTGTATTAAGTACATTATAATATAAATATATTAATAATTATAAATGGGTACTTATAGAGAAAGGTCTACAAAAAAATATTTTGTTTTCCACAATCTACATATATACAAAAACATACATTGGACTTTGGCCTTTGCAATGTATCGAGATCAAGAAACGAAGTATAACCAATAGTACTCATACAAACAAAAAAATGTAACTAATAGTGCTGGGCTCGGCTGGTCTGTTTAGGCTAAGCCCGGCCTAATCAGGGTCCATTAGGGCCGGGTTGGATTGGGCTAAGTAATGCAGCCTTAGCTGTAATTTGGGATCAGGAGAGTCGAACTTACGTTGCCTCCGTGACAAAGAGTTGATCAATCGAACAAGAAAGAGATTGAAACTTGCAAAGTAGAGACTCCTGTGGAGTTCCAATGATCTAGGGAACAACTTTATTTTACTCAATCATTATGCCTCCTAATGCCATCGATGGGTTACCTTTATAGATGAAATTCAAAACAAGGGAATCAAATATGGATCCTTATGGATCAATGGGATTAGGAAAATACTAGTTTCAATTTAGAGAACACTATGAAGCTACTAAATAAAGTATAGAGAATCATGGAAAGCTACTAATTTAGCTATGAGAATAATAGGAAAGTAAGTTGCTGTTGTACAACATTTCTGACTATGGTGAGATCATAATCAGATTGAAAAGTTTGTATTTAGCTATAGTGATTTGCCTTTCCAAATGGGGGTGCACTGCAAGGCTAGGTTGGTTGGTGATAGGCTGCCTTTCCAAGTAGGGGCGTGCACAGCTGGGTTGGGTTGGATGCATCTCTACTCCTCCTTGCCTCTATCCTGGCAGATCTTCTCAACGCCTTGGGATGGACCTGTTGGAATTGGATGTGATCCCTATGTGCGGCTACATCATCCCCTCCAGGTTTGAAAGAATTCGACCCCAAATTTTGATTGCCATCATCAGAAGAGTATCCTAGATATGGTGTTAGGTGCTTCACATTAAAGACGTTGGACGTCTTAATATGTGATGGCAGATTCAGTTGGTACGTGTTAGGATTGACCCACTCAAGGACCTCAAATGGTCCCATTTTCCAGTCACTAAGTTTGTTGTAAGTACCCACGGGATGCCGCTCCGGTGGTAAAAGTGCCCAAACATTGTCTCCGGATTCAAAGATGACCTCACGACAATGGGTATCAACAGCTCTCTTATATTTTGAAGAATTAATTTCCAGATTGCATTGCACATCACCATGAATACGTTGCAACTCAGAAATGATTTCCTCAACCTTAGTAATAGGCTTCCATGGAAAAGGAATAGGGACCAGATCCAACGCCGTAAGGGGTTGTTGGCCATGAATAATTACAAAAAGGACTGTATCCTGCAGATCTATTGATCGAACAATTAAATGTCAACTCAGCCAATGGTAATCGAACCTCCTAAGAGCGAGGATTATCATCCACCAAACTTCGTAGCACATTACCCAATGATCTGTTCACCACCGCAGTTTGGCCATCAGTCTGAGGGTGGAAAATAATGTTGAACTATAGAGATGTACCAATACTACGCCACAATTGTCGCCAAAAGTGACCAAGAAATTTTGAATCCCTATCAAAAATAATAGTTTTGGGCAAACCATGGATCTTGAAGACCTCCTTGAAAAATAACTCGGCAACACGGGATGCATTCATGGTTTTCCAACATGAAACGAAATGTGCCATTTTGGAAAAAAGGTCGACAACAACAAAAACAGAGTCCATGCCTCGTTGAGTGCAAGGCAGCCCCAGAACGAAATCCATGGATATGTCTTCCCAAGGGGCCTTAGGAATTGGTAAGGACAAGTATAGACCCGCATTGTAGCTTGACCTTTGGAGATTTGACATGTTCGACATCAAGCCACAAATCTTTCCACGTCTCATTTTAGATGTGGCCAAAAGTATCGAGACATCAACATCTTAAGGGTCTTATCACGACCAAAGTGTCCTTCGTTATGAATTTCAGCAATCATCTTTAGCCGAAGGGAACAATTTGGTACACAAAGTCAATTTCCTTTAAAGAGGAAGTCATCACAAAGAGTAAAATCAGATCTTACTTTATCTTGCACCTCTTGCAATATAGATGAAAAATACAAGTCTTCATCAGAAAGCTCATGGAAGGAGTCAAAACCAACAACTGTAGTTCACATGGTAGAGAGCAAGCCATTCTTTCGACTGAGTGCATCAGCTACCATGCTCTAGATACTCGCCTTGTGCTTAATATTGAAGGTAAATTCCTGTAAATACTCAGCCCACTTTACACATCGGGAATTTAATTTTTGCTGACCTAAGATGTACTTGAGAGATTCATGGTCCGTATTTAGGATAAACTCTCTGTGGATTAGATATTGACACCAATGCTCCAAAGTACGAAATAAAGCATAAAATTCCAAATCATATGTACTATAACGGAGTTTGGCACCATTGAGTTTCTCACTGAAATTGGCAATGGCACATCCTTCTTGACTGAGGGCAGCTCCAATACCAGTGCAAGATGCGTCATAGTGGACCTCAAAGATAAGGCTAAAATTGGGTAGGGCTAGAACAGGAGCTATACTCAACTTTTTCTTCAAAAGTTTGAAACTTCGTTGGGCTGTGTTTGTCCACTCGAATACACCATTCTTCATACACGCCATGAGCGGGGCTGCAATAGAGCTGAAATGTGGGATGAACCGACCGTAAACAGAGGCCAATCGATGGAAGCTGCGTGCGTCATGCACAGATGTAGGGGGTGACCAATCTTGAATGACTTTGATTTTCACATCGTCGACTAAGATGCCATCTCCGGATATATTAAATCTCAAAATAGGATTCTTAACTTAAAAAAGCAACACTTCTCCACAACGGAAAAGAGTGATTCCTATCTCAATACAGATAAAAATTCTCAGAGATGCTTCAGATGGTCGTCAATAGATTTGCTATAAATTAAGATGTCATCAAAATAAACAACAACAAATCGCCCTAGGAAAGGTTTCAAAACCTGTCATAAATCTCATAAATGTAGAGGGGGCATTTGACAAACCGAACTGCATCACGAGCCACTCAAATAATCCATCCCTTGAAAGCGGTTTCCGCTCATCTCCAGGATTGATGCAGATTTGGTGGTAACCACTCTTTCGATCTAGCTTGTTAAAGATTGTAGCGCCAAATAATTGATCCAACAAATCATCGAGGCGAGGAATAGGGAAGCGATATTTTATTGTGATTTTTTTATCGCTCAGCAATCCACGCACATCCTCCATGTCCCGTTCTTTTTTGAACCCAATAGAGCTGGGATGACGCAAGGGCTGAGGCTTTCACAAACAAATCCTTTGGCCATCAATTCTGTCACTTGCCGTTGGAGCTCTGAGTGCTCAACTAGGCTCATCTGATAATAAGCAAGATTAAAGAGAGCACTCTAAGGACCAGGTCAATCCTGTGTTGGATATCCCGCATGGGAGGTAGACCAGGTGGAAGGTCTGGTGGAAACACATCTTGAAATTTGGACAACAAGGGCTTCACTTTATTAGGAACATTAGAAGTAATATCAGAATTTTCAAATTTGTTCAATAAAACGTAGATGACATACACATTTTCCATGGCACCTCTCAGTTCTCGCAGAGAGTAGATTTGATGAGGAATTTTTTTGTGTCATAAAGGGTTTAATTGGCTCCTTGGAGGGGGCCAAAACCATCTTCTTTCCACCAAAATTAAATGAATATGTGTTACGATACCTGTCATGAGTAGTGCATCGATCAAACTGCCATGGGCGTCCAAGGATAATATGACAAGCATCCATTGGTAGGACATTGCACCAAATCTTGTCATAAATGTGGAGGCAATAAAAAATTGATAACAAGCAGCACTTGGAAACTGTTACCTCCACACCACGCTTCAACTATGTCATTTTTTAGGGTGTGGGATGCTCTTCCAAAGTAAGATTTAATTTTCGCAGAGCCTCTTCTGAAACAACACTTTCACAGCACCCAGAATCAATAATTAATTGGCATACCTTTCTAGATACGGTGCAAGTGGAGTGAAAAATATTGTACGAAGCCAGCGATCTCCGACTTCTTCCCATGGAGTGAGAAAAATCCGCTGCATCATAAGCAGTTCACAATGGTTGGCATGCAATATTTTTCCATCATCCTTATAGTCTTCTAGTGGTTTCATCTTTGCATCTAGTTCAAAGTGCTCCTCATTCTGGTTATCTGAATCCTTTTCCACCAATAAACCTTTTCCATGTGACGGTTTTTGGTAGGGCAAACAGTAGAAAGTGGCCCAACTCCCCATATACAAAGCACTTGATACCATTTTCTGATTGTTGGCCTGTAGCATGTGAGTGCAATGGGCGGGCAAGCTGAGATAGGGCCTTTTTGTGATCAGTTGAGGTGCTCTTATAACATTGATTCTGGTAGAGTAAGGAGAGACTCGAGTTGGCTAAGCAGAGTAGGATGAAGGTTTTCATCTCCGATTACAAGATTGCTCTAATTTAGTGGCTCTTTGTTGTGCATCCTGTAGATCCCAAATGTCAAGAACTTCGAGAACATCTTGGATATAGGGCTGAATTCCACCCTAATATTTATGTACAAGCATTTCCTCTTAATCATTAATGTTGTTTCGAACCACTAGGTCATTAAATTCAGAGGTATATTAGTCTACGGTGTTCGTACCTTGCTGAAGATGTTGGAATTTCTGGTACAATTCACGTTGATAGCTATTAGGAAGAAAAAAATTTTAATTTTCTCTTCCATTTTTTGCCATTGTGTGATGGGTGTCTTACCGGTATTGGCACGTAATAGCCTTTCGTGTCTCCACCATGCGATTGCCTTCTCGCGAAGCCTCATGGCGATGATACCAACATGTTGGTGTTCTGGGACTTCCTTGTATTGAAAGACCTCATTGATTAAGTTCAACCAATTTACAACCCCATCAGGGGAAGATGTTCCCAAGAACTCAAAAAATGTCACAGAAAACATTCTTGTCCCAATCAGGCTCACGCCTTTCTTGGGGGGTAAACCTGTTGTGGTGAGTCCTCCTCTCCCATACAAGGGGTGCATCGTTAGATGAAGGGAAGTTCTAATCAAAAGTCTCCTCATTCGGACTCGGACGTCATGTTTCATTTTTCAATGCTCCATTCTCAAGATGCAACTTTGCAATTTCTTGCTGAAGATGTAAGTTTTCTTCTCTTGCATTGATATCTTCAACAGGCGTTGTACGACGAGTTCGTCGGGGTTACATGACAGTCTGTTGCTCTCACAATCTCGGCTCTGATACTAAGTAATGCAGCCTTCGCTATAATTTTGGATCGTGAGAGTCAAACTTATGTTGCCTCCATCACAAAGAGTTGATTAATTGAAAAAGAAAGAGGTTCAAACTTGCAAAGTAGAGACTCCTATGGAGTTCCAATACTCTAGGGAGTTGCTTTATTTAACTCAGTCATTTTGCCTCCTAATGCCATCGATGGGTTACCTTTATAGATGAAATTCAAAACAAGGGAATCAAATATGGATCCATATGGATCAATGGGATTAGGCTACTTAGTTTTAATTTAGAGAATACTAGGAAGCTACTAAATAAACTAAGGAGAATAATGTAAAGCTACTAATTTAGCTATAAGAATAATAGGAAAGTAAGCTATTGCTATCCAACGTTTCTGACTGTGGTAAAATAATTATCAGATTGGAAAGTTTGGAGTTAGCTGTAGTGATTTTCCTTTCCAAATGGGGGTGCACAGGAAGGCTAGGTCAGTTGGTGATAGGATGCCTTTCCAAGTAAGGGTGTGCATAGCTGGGCTGGGTTGGAGGCAGATCTACTCCTCCTTGCCTCTATCCTGGTTGATGTTCTCAAGGCCTTGGGATGGTCTGATTGGAATCGAATGCGACCATGACATGCGGCTACATCACTAAGCCAGGTAGAGTTGGTCTTGGGCTAAGATATCTCAACCCGACCTAGGGCTGGGTTGGGCTAGGGTTGAGTTAAGAGACCATAGGGTTAGGTAAAACCCTAGCCCAACCTGGCTTATTGACCCCCTTAGTGGAGATTGTTGGTGTTTGATATCTTGTACTCCATCGTAGTTTAATCTAGGAAGTATTGGTGCATGCCCCCAATAGAACGGTAGTCACTCGAATTTTTTATTTAGGACAGATTTATTGAGGGCAATTTTGTAATTTTTGGTGTTAGGATTTTTTAATTCACTATATATTTGTAGCAAGGTTTACTTTCTCTGTAAGTAATTCTGAGTGGTGTGAGGACAAACGTTATAACCTTGATGCAGGAGCATTTTCAAATGGACCAACAACCCATTCCAATAAGCCCACAAGCCCAAGCCAAAGGGCAGAAGCTAAAAATAAAAGTTGCAATCCAAGATTTTGGCGTAACTTGACGGAGACACCTGAACCAACTCTAGAAGTCTATTCTCCAACAAAAAAACGATGAATCATTCGTTATTTTTTAGAAGAAGTAATGGCCATTTTGGTAAATTGTGTATGGGCTGACTGTCGACACTTAGAAGTCTGAAATTTATCTTTTTTCAGTCCAACTTTCATCTACATTCAGCGCTAAAGTTCTTGGGTACTTCAACCATTGTGTTTTTAGACTCTTCAAGATGTGAAGAATGCCTCTCAATGTCACACCCTGCTCGCGTAGAACCGAGCCGGTTATCGAGTTAACACCGGTTAACTCACAAACTTGCCAAGATCAACAATGCAGCACTTGCAATACAACATACATCTACTAATCTAAGATCAGACTTGTATTTCCAGTGGAAGACTTGTTCATTATAATACCTGTAATTATTTTTCAAATACTTGATACCCAAATTGAGTTATAAAGGTTACATACATTTGGGCCCAAAGGCATGATATATATATACAAACATATAGTAACAAAAAGGGAGTACATCAAAAAGAATCACTTAAGAGTCACAGCTGCCATACAGCACAATCCTGGCACGTGCAATTGGCACCGTGCTCCAACTCGTCAAGGACCCACTAGTCCTCAAATGAAAACTCCACGGTGGAGCTCGGCTCCTGATCCCCATGCGGGTAACTTACAAAATCACCTAAAAAGAGTTGTGAACGTGGTATGAGCTCACTAGCCCAGTAAGTGGAAAGGAAGACCACACAAGGAAAATCACACAAACAGTCACAACACAAATTTGCCTATATGCGATTCATTTTAACCCTATTAGCCTAACAACATTACTAGGTCATAGGTTTTGTGCTACTCACAATCACAGTGCATGTATGCCCTGGGTACAAGCCGCGAATCCCATCCTATGATACTCGCATAGGGTTATCAGAGAAGGCCCATCGTTGGTACCAGAATTTAAAATGCAAGCCGACTCCTAGTGAATTTAAATGACAGAAAGTAAATGGGTGACTCCACCGAAATAAAAGCAGTACGATCAGCCCTCTGAATATATCATCGAGGTTACCGACTGTCCTAATGATCAGTCGTGTGTACTTCTAACAGTTGTAGGAGTTCAACAACTGCAACCTGATGCTTCCCCCAATGATCCCTCAACACGTAAACCCCTGTTGGAAAGGGTCGTAGCACAAGGATAAATCACATCCTAGCTACATGCCTCTACATGAGCATAGTATGATTACACAATGGCGTCATATCCCATAACACGTGCCACTATTTCAAGCTGACTATGGCATCTAAATATAGCATGCATATCATGTTCAAATGGAATTCTTCTATCACATACATCAAGATATAATGAATATTCCATCATAACACAAAGCATAGTATATTATGCAAATGCACATTTAAATGTGTGATATGGCATATGTGATGTCTAGTCTACACACAAGTGACATGATGACATGTTAGACTAATGTATGTTAAATGATGAATAACATTCTAAAATTAAATTAGAGTCCACTCCCTACTTACTTATATATGTACATGGTGCTTGTACCAGGTACGAAAAAGATCTAATGTGTGGGTACGCATATATTGAGTGTAACCTATCATAAACATAATGGTTTATCATTTCACTATTTTGGGGTCGAAATCATCATAATTGAGCACTAAAATTGGGTTTAGAATCATAAATGGGGGTTACCCATCAAATTTGGATCAATTTTGACAATTCTGTAAAGAAAGGTGGGCCAGAGCCAAAGACTTGTGGGCTATGTAGCCCGTCGATTTCAGCCCGCCGGTTACTTTAGAGCCTAAAAACTGAGTTCTGAAAACTCAGGTGAGATAAAATCAGAAGATCAACGGGGTACCAGTTTCAACCCATCGGTTACTCCATAGCCTAAATTCTGAGTTCTGGGAACTCAGGTGGGCTAAAAACAGAAGATAGGTGGGGTAAAAATATCCCCTAGTCTTTGAACGAAAAATTTTTCAATATCATTCCCGACTTTCTTCCGGCTTAGGGAACTTGTTTGGAGACGATTCGATGACTCAAATCACTTATCTAAGGTCCAATCATGTACCCTCAACCTAGATCTAAAATCAAATCAAAAGAAAAAGGAAGATTCTTACCTCTTTCTCAAGAACACCAATGAAACCCCAAATTTCACTTTTTTTTCTCAAGAACCTCCAAATACTCTAGATCTTCACCAACACTCCTTCCAAATCCTTCAAAATCATTATACACACCTTTCATTAGACCTTAAATTTGATTATCCAAGTAGAATTAGCAAGATCTAAGTGGGTTCTTGCTCAAAAATCAAAAAGAAGGTTTAAGTATGGGGTTTTCCTAAGAATCCTTGGAATGTGTGCAATACCTACCTCAAGTCGAAGATCTTGGTGAGCTGATCATAAATACGAGCCTGAAATACGAAGACCCAGCTTCGGTGAAGCTCTACGGTCGATTTTCCCTTCTTCTTCTTTCTTCTTCTTCTTCTTTTCCTTTCTTCTTCTTTCTCTCTCTTCTTTATTCTCCCACCGACCAACTAACATTAATGAGGGAAAAGACAATTAATGTCTCCTCTTTTATACCTGGGCCCCCAAAATATCTTCTAAATCTCAGGTGGGATAAATCTTCGATGGGTATATCTCAAGTGGGTTATATCTCAGATGGGTATATCTCAGGTGGGTATAATCTCAAGTGGGTATATCTCAGGTAGGCTAAATCTCAAGTGGGTTAAATTTTAAGTGGGCATAAACCCCCCCACATAATATTAGATTACATTAGCACCCGCCAATACTGGTATGTATCTTTACTCTCTGTACATGGCCTCTTGGTGCTTGCAAGTGCAAGGCTTGGGTGCACGTATTGCCCTTGGTACTCACTGGGTCGTGTCAGGCCAACCCGAGTTTAAGGTCATCCTTGCTACCATATTCCATATGGTACCTGTGTCGGTTCTCTCTGGTTCAGCCCCTATAAGATAAAACCAAGTCAATGCGATTACCTAGACCGGGTTTAGAAAGTAGGGTGTCACACTTAAGGTCCCTAAGGTCCTTTTCTATTGGATAGTTGTTTGTCTTCTCCATGTTTATTTTTTTCCAATTAGTCTTAGATTCATTCTTGGAAATTTCCTATGCTTGGAAGGTTGTTCCATACTCATCTATTTAAAGCCTACACTAGTGAATGGAATGGAACAATACTTGGAGTTTATTCATAATTTGAGCCTTTGGCCTTTGAGAAGAAGTGGTTCTTCTTGAGTTCTCTTACCCCTTAGGTGGATTTCTTTTGGGTGGTGAGTTTTTTTTTTTCTTTTGAATTAATTACTTGTGTTACCTCCTAATCCTCTATAATTTTCTAGCATCAAGTTGGTATCATAGCCTAGGTTCAATGGTGGGTCGTTAAAGGCATAGACCAAACGTTGAATCACTAACAGCTCGAGAACGAGACTTAAGAGATGTGGAGATGGATGACTTAAGGAGATAAGTGCAACAATTACAGGAGCATTTACAATGCTTTGAATCTCTGCAACATGATGATTTGCATCATGATTCGGAACATGATTCTTTTAATGAAGAGGATGTTAACCTCTTTGGTCATGCTCGAAGTGAAGGCTCAAATGGATGAGGTTTCCCTCGACATCGTTATCAAGAACCACGTCAAGTCCAACACGACAATTTTATAAAGGTTGATATTCTTGAATGTGAGGTAAAAATACAACAGGAAGTGTTCTTGGATTGGCTAAATACGGTGGAAAGAGTTTTTTTAATACAAAGACATACCTAATGATTGAAAGGTGAAGCTAGTTGATATAAAATTGAAAAAGCATTGAAGCTAGTTGATATAAAATTGAAAAAGCATACTTTCATTTGGTGAGAGTACTTGAAGCAACAAAGCGCTCGTGAAGGGAGGAGTCGAATTGCAACAAGGGAAAAAATGAAGAAAGAACTAAAAAAGAAGTTCTTACCTGAGAACTACCGTTAAGATACATTCTTTAAGTTTCACAACTTCAGACAAAAGGAGTTGTCCGTGGAGGAGTATAGAGTGGTGTTTGATCATCTCATGATGTGTTGTGACATCTCTGAAGAGCAAACTATTGCCCATTATCTTGGTGGACTTCGATAAAAAAATTAGCAATGTTGTCCAATTACAACCTTATTGGACTTATAATAATGTTTTTTAACTTACAATCAAGGTGGAACGATGACTCAAAGAAGCACGTGATAGTAGCTCTCAATCATGGAATAAAGAAGGTTATCCCAACCGTGGAATGCTTCTACTTCCAACCCCAAGGTAGGCCCTTCAAAGCCACCCCCTAAGAATGTTGAAGCATCAAGTTCCAGTTGTCCTACCTCTTTCAATTCATGAAAATGTTTCAAGTGTCAAGGGTTCGGACATATCGCTTTCGATTGTCCAAACCGTAAGATTGTTTCTTTAGTTGAAGATGATTTTAAAAAAGAACAAAAAAATGAACTCATCTAGCTCCAATGAAGGATTGAAAAAGGAAGAGGAAGTTGTCTATGGAGATCAAGGAGAGTCTCTAATCCTTCGACGAATTTGAAATGCAACCCCTACTGAAGAAGAGACATGGTTACGTAACAATATATTTCACACTAGATGCACCTATCATGGAAAAGTGTGTACTATCATCATTGATAGAGGAAGCTGTGAAAATGTAATAGCTACAATAATGGTGGAGAAATTGCAACTCAAGATGGAGAAGCATCCTCAACCTTACAAGCTTTCATGGTTTCGCAAAGGAAATGAGGTAAAAGTAGAGAAAAGATGCCTTGTTCAATTTTTCAACGGAAAAAAATAAAATGATGAAGTATGGTGTGATGTTGTTCCCATGGATGCTTGCCATTTGCCTCTTAAGAGGCCTTAGTAATTTGATAGAAAAACTAAGCATGATGGGTTCAAGAATACTTACACTTTTAAGAAAGATGGAATTAAAGACGAGTCCATCCAAAATAGAGAGAAATCCTAAACCTTCAAAACGGGAGGGAAATAATTTACTCTCAAAATCTGAAGTTGATAAGGCTATAGAAGAATCAAAGGTAGCTTTTGCTCTTGTAGTGGTAGAAGAAAATGAAACAAAATATGTCATCCCTTCTCAAGTGCAACCCCTTCTTCAAGAGTTTAAGGATGTTGCTCCGAAAGAAATTCCACCCATAAGGGATATTCAACATTGCATAGATTTTGTTTCGGCAGTTGTCATTCCAAATAAGGCAGCCTATAGAATAAGTCCAAAGGAGCATGAAGAGCTACAACAACAAGTAGATAACCTTATGGCCAAAGGAATGGTTAGGGAAAGCAAAAGTCCATGTGCTGTCCCTGCCCTTCTTATTTCAAAAGAGGATGGATCGTGGCGTATGTGCATTGATAGTAGTGCGGTGAACAAAATCACCATCAAGTATCGATTCCTTATTCCCCGACTTACTGATCTTCTTGACCAGCTCCATGGTGCCAATATCTTTTCAAATATTGATCTTCGAAGTGGATACCATCAAATTCGAATGAGATCTAGAGACGAATGGAAAACCACCTTCAAGACAAGAAATGGCCTTTATGAATGGATGGTTATACCTTTCAGCCTTTCTAATGCTCCTAATACCTTTATGCGGCTTATGAATCACATCCTTAAACCATTTATTGGTTGCTTTGTTATTTTTTATTTTGATGATATTCATATTTATAGCTCTACCCAAGAGAAGCACTTTGGGCATCTCAATCAATTTTCAAGGTTCTAAGGGAGCAAAAGTTGTATGCTAACTTAAAGAAGTGTCACTTCTATACCAATATCCTTAGATTTTTAGGCTATGTGGTTTTCGGCGAAGGTATCAAGATGAACCCTAGCAAGCTGGAGACAATCGCAAGCTGACCTATCCCAACACCTATTTATGACATTCAAAGCTTTCAAGGTTTAGCCTCATTTTATCGGCGCTTCATCAAGAATTTCAGCACTATCATCTCTCCTATCACCGAATGCTTAAAAGGACGCAATTTCAAGTGGACCAAAGAAGCACAATAAAGCTTTGAACTCCTTAAAAAGAAGGTAACTAAAGCTCCTATTCTTACACTCCCAAACTTTGATAAAGTTTTTGAAGTTGATTGTGATGCTTCAAATGTGGGAATTGGTGCGGTTCTTAGCCAAGAAGGAAAGCCTATTGCCTTCTTTAATGAAAAATTAAATAATTCCCCGCAAGAACTATTCCACATATGATAAGAAGTTTTATTCTATTGTTAGAGCTTTGGATCATTGGCAAAATTATTTATAATTCAAGGGCTTTGTTCTCTTTTCGGATCATGAAACCTTGAAGTATATTAAAATTCAACATAAGCTCAACAATCGGCATGCCAAGTGCGTAGAATTTCTTCAAGCCTTTACTTTTCTTATCAAGCATAAATCTGTATTTCTTAATTAAGTGGCGGATGCATTAAGTAGAAGGCATTCCTTGCTTATGAAAATGCAAGTGAAAGTCTTAAGCTTTAACATGATCAAAGAACTATATGAAGATGATCCCGACTTTGGGAATGTTTGGAGAGCATATTCTAGGAGACCCACTCAAAATTTTTTGTTACAAGATGGATTTCTTTTTAAAAACAATTCCTTATGCATTCCAAAATGTTCACAAAGGGATCATTGTTAATGAAGCCCATGGTGGAGGTCTAGCCGGCCACTTTGGAAGAGATAAAACTCTCTTTCTTGTAAAAGAAAATTTCTATTGGCCTCGAATGGAGAGAGATGTTAGAAGACTTGTGGAGCGATGTAGAACTTGTCACATATCCAAAAGTCATGCCCAAAATACTGGCTTATACACTCCATTACCGGTGCCAATAGCTCATTGGGAAGATGCGCACCTAGATTTTGTAGTTGGTTTACCTAGAACCCAAAGAAATAAAGATTCTATCATGGTGGTTGTTGATCGGTTCTCTAAAATGGCATATTTTGTACCATGTAACAAGACTCTTGATGCTACTTATGTAGCAAATCTTTACTTTCAAGAGATTGTGAGACTTCATGGTATCCCTAAGACAATCACGTCTGATCGGGATTCCAAATTTATAAATCAATTTTGGCACACGCTTTGGAGGATGCTTGGCACAACACTTCAATTCCGTTCCTCTCATCATCCTCAAACCGACGGACAAACTGAAGTTGTAATTAGATGCTTGGGAAATCTTTTGAGGAGTTTAATTGAAAGCAACTTGCACCAATGGGATCTTATTTTGGCTCCAGCTGAATTTTCTTTTAATCATTCTTCAAGCCAAACAACTGGAAAAAGTCCCTTTGAGGTTGTTTATGGTAGAAATCCTATAAGTCCATTGGACTTAGCTCCACTTCCCATCACTCAACATCTCAGTGGAGAGGCCAAGGAACAAGCTAATGACATCAAAAGGTTGCATGAGCAAGTTCATGAGAAAATCAAAAAACACAATGAGAAGTATCAAGAAAGAACATATAAGCATCAAAAGCCTACTGCCATTAAAGAAGGAGATTTGGTATGGATCCATCTTCGGAAAGAAAGATTTCCTCGAGGATGTCATGGTAAGCTTAAGCCTAAGGAAAATGGTCCATTCAAGGTGTTACAAACGAATGGAGAAAATGCCTATAAAATTGAAGTCCCTAGTTATTATGCTGTCTCGACAACATCCAATGTTGCAGACCTTTCTCCCTATCATGAAGAAGAAAATCTCGAAAACTCATAGACAAGTTTATGCACAGCAGAAGCATATAATCCTGGAGCATTTTCAAATAGGCCAACAACCAATTCCAATAAGCCCACAAGCCCAAGCCAAATGATAGAAGCTAGAAATAAAAATTACAGTCAAGGATTTTGGGGTAACTTCACGAAGACACCTGAACCAACTCCAGAGAAAATAGAAGTCGAGCCATATATGGATGGAAAGATCTAGAAGTCTATTTGCTAACAAAAAAAATGATGTATCATTAGCTATTTTCCAGAAGAAGTTATGGCCATTTTGGTAAAGTGTGTCTAGGCTGACTGCAGACACTTATACGTCCGAAATTTATCTTTTTTTAGTCCAGCTTTCATCCACATTCAGCTCTAGAACTTCTTGCGCACTTCAACCATTGCGTTTCTAGACTCTTTAAGATGTGAAAAATGTTTCTAGAGGTCCCCAAGGTCCTTTCCTATTGGATAGTAGTTTGTCTTCCCAATGTTTGTTTTTTTCAATTAGTCTTAGATTCATTCTTGGAAATTGTCTATGCTTGGAAGGTTGTTCCATGCTCATCTATATAAGCCTACACTAGTGAATGGAATGGAACAATACTTAGAGTGTATTCATAATTTAAGCATTTGGCCTTTGAGAAGAAGTAGTTCTTGTTGAGTTCTCTTATCCCTTAGATGGATTTTCTTTGAGTGGCGAGTTCTTTTTTTTTTCTTTTGAATTGATCACTTGTAGTACCTCTTAATCATCTATAATTTTGCGGCATCAAACCCTATTCTCCATTGATTAGTAAAGCAGGATCTCATCTCATTAAGGACGTAGGCAATCTTGCCAAACCTCATAAATCTATCTGTATTGATTGTTCTAGTTTTCTCGATTACTTTTTTTGCATCATTTTTAGGGTTGTGTTTCTACACATTTATAGGACGGCAGTCGAGCGACCGAGCTACCAGTGCCCAGGGAATCCTATATAAAGAAGGAAGCTCACTCATCATAAGGAGATCCACTCCTAATTGATAAGTAATCTCGAAACAAGGAACGGATCTTTCCTAAACAAGAAAAATCATTTAAAAGAACTCCTAATCTTCCCTAAAATGAAGGGAAATCCCCTACCTATCGGGATGTAGAAGATTCCTAGGACTGCCATCTATACGCTCTTTAAATATAGCTCTTACTATGCTTGGATTCCTACCATGCCTAGGCTCCTACCAGCAATAGGATGCTTACCAATTTGGGACTCTCCATGACCATCTCACTCCAACTATAAATACTTAGTAAACCCCCCCTCAAGGAGATCGATTTTTTTCCATTCAACTTGGAATTACTATTTGCAGAGTTTATCTGACTTAGGCATTTGAGAGTCTCCCGCCAAAACAGTCTGGTGCTCATTCTCTTCTATTGTTCTTCTATGCAGGATGTACAAGAAGCCTAGGACAATTTTTTACCGCAACACTTCCCATTCTATAACTTTACTATGCACTCTCCCAACTTTAAGTAGGACCAAACAATATGCATTTAAAAAACATAAAAATATACGATTTAGTCAGGCCAAAGGCCTGGATGCCCTTCATTATCACAAATAACAAAGCAAATAATTAGAAGATAACAAAGCAAATAACTATATAAAACTACAAGACCTTATCCTTTCTTCTTTGTTTATCATTTCTTCTATGTTTCTTCTGCTTCATCAACCCCAATCATTAATTAGCTTTTCCCTCTATTCTTCTTTTTCTTATCTTCTTTGAGTTAATGTGATAATTGGACTTGGCTCATCATCCTCCTTGCTTCTTCCTCCTTGATTTTCTTGTCAACAACCTAACTAAGAAGATGTCTTCGAGAGCATGACTACAAGGATCATCGTTGCTACTATAGGTAAGATAAATTAGATTCATGGTTTCAACAAGAACTCCTTGTAAGCAAATTTTTTTTTTCTATTTATTATTATCTAAAAGCAATCTACTTATTAGTTCTTTCATAAAAAAAATAAAAATAATAATAATAATAATAATAATAAAGTTGTTGGCGACTGAATTGATCCAACAAATAACCCTTTTCTTATGATCAAGCATTTGAATTGAATTACTGAACTTATAATTGTAAGAGTGATGGCTGGTAGTTTTTTTTTTTTTTTTTAATGCAGTTGCTGGCATTGTTGGCACTGTGGCAACTGTCGTGGTAGTAATTGTAGTTATCAGATATTTGAACAAGGCTACACAAGGAGCTAGGCCATTTGCCCATTTTGAAATTAGCACTAGTAGAAGACCCATGTCAAATCCAACACCACAAGAATCCTCTGTTGTTCTAGACCCATAAATTGAAGCAACAATGAAGAGATTTTTCAGTAATATTGCCAAGGAGAAGCCCATCATGTTCTCAGCTCAATAGTTATCTGGTTTCAGTCAGAATTACAAAAAAAGATTGGGATCTGGTGGCTTTGGAGCTGTCCATAAAGGTGATTTCCCAAATGGGGTACTAGTGGCAATCAAACTCCTTAACAAAGCTTCATACAAGCAAGCTAAAGAGCAGTTCATGGCTGAAGTTAGTACAATTCGTATAACATACCATGACAATTTGGTTAGACTTTATGGTTTCTATTGGGGATCCTTTACCATATTAAACATATGAATAACCCTATAGTTTTTAGAATGCAAGAATCATAAAAGATATTTAACCATGGGTATAGTCCCTAAACCAAGATCAATAAAGTACTCCCTTCATAGATCTTAAAATACATGACCATATAGATTTACCATATCTATAATAATCAATGGGACATCCATGACATGAACCATAAATGGGAATAGAGAAGTACCTGTGTAAGTTTAGAAGCCCCATGTACATAGATCATGAACCTCTGTTCCATGTGGTTAAACACTAATCCCATAAAGATGACAATGACGAACTACGCAAGTGGAGTCCTACTACTGAGATCTTCTGTAGCCTTTTACTCTAGGGTTTCCTCTCTTTCTGTGCACTTGCTCTTGTGAGAAAGCCGTGCTCCCAAAACCAATAAGGTATTAAACTAATGGCTGCAGGGACTATCAGTAATCTATTTATAATAGAATCCTTAAAACCCTATTCCACTCTCACAATAGAAAGAGCTAGGAGTTTCCTAATCAAAGTGGGTCTATAATTGCTTGGGCCCAATGGATCAATCAGTATCAATTAAGCCCACATAAAAATCCAAACAATGTCCCACTTGGGCTCCACTGATACTGATGTCTTTCCATTGACATCTGGTCAAATAATCTCAATACTAAACACCACTCAAACAAACTTTGATCCAATCAATAATCTCTATTGTTGAACCATAGTAGAAAATACACCTCAATATATGGCATATACTATCTGCCGTTACAAACAATAGAAAACTATCAATCCAAATCACCTGGAAACATATATATAAGGAATTGATATCATACCTGTGATCACATGAAATATACATTTCCTTATAGGTCCTTTCCTGATCTAAAGATCAGCCTACCTTGAAAACCTCACAGGTAGAAAACTTTGATATTAATCAACACTTGGCAAACCGCCCTTTTCTTGAATTAATATCTTACTTTGGCATACCGCCTATGGCTAACTGCCACTTCCATGGATTTAAGTTAAATACCACCATAAATCACAAACTTTGGCAAACCGCCTGTGGTTAATCACCACTACCATAGATTTATGTTAAAAACCACCATAAATCATAAATTTTGGCAAACCGCCTATGGTAAACCACCATTTCTTTGGACTTAGGTTAAATACCGCCATACATCACAAATTCTGACAAAATATCATCAATTTCCTTGACTTATCATCAATTACTTTGGCTAAGCGCTGCCAATAAACCTTAGCAGACACTGCCTTTAAACTTTAACTTTTACTATCTTTAAATTTTGGTTCTCGCCACCATGATATATTTGGTTAAATGAGATCATAAAACTCCCACTAACCAAGCATATCAAAAAACCTCAATAATATCAATGTTAGAAAACATGGTTCTTGAGTACTTTGTCGATAAACTTGGGTGACACTACCTTTGGGCAAATGTCACATTTACCTTGGGAAACGCACAATTGAACTGAATGTACCACTTTGGTGGGTTTCACTCATTCCTATCATGTCTTTCACATTTGAGATGAATATATGTACAGAAGTGTATGTTTTCATGTGTTTCTTAATCAACTAGGGACAACACAAACAAATGAAGCATAAATGTACATAAATAAATTAGAGAAAAAAATTTAAGACAAAATCATTTCAAAAGTGCTCCAAAATCATTATAAACTTAATAGGGTAACAAAATTATTCCTATATCCCTTCAGTTGTGCTTTGATCAGCAACAACACCTGTTTAGGTTTCTTGAGAGCTAAAACCAGATCAAGTAACCCTAAAAATCTTAGGTATGAATCATACACACCAAATAACCAAGCTAGAATGAGATCTGTATGTACATCTAGCAGATAAACTACACAGTAAATGTACATCTAGTAGATAAAACACACAAGAGTCACAACCGTAACTACATTCCTATCCTTTGGGCTAAGAATGCACTGGTCCTCTCGTAAATCCAAATTTACTATGAAAGTACAATTACTTTTATCACATATGGGCTTAAAAATCTTTAAGTTATAGTCCTTTCCATACATGTATTTTCTTTAACATGGATGACATCCACTTTGGGCAAATGTCACCAATTTTACTGCACTTGGAAAAACTATGAAAGAATAGGATGTGCCACTTTGGTGGATTCCATCCAATCCTTTTATAGCTTCCTAGAAATATACTGTGCAGCATAAAATGTGCGGAAGCTCACATCCAGTTTAATTCTAATATATTTATCCATCATAGGGTGTTTCAAACAAAACATTCAAGTACAAAATGACATGAATATGAATTTACTATATATTTCAGCCATAAATAATTCTTCAACATCATGATAATAATAAATCAATGCAAAACTCAAAATAATTCTTTTGCATGAAAAACAATATAGTACACTGAATTTATTTTTCCACTAGCAACCTAGTATACTGACCTTCTACTAGTAACATCCTCCCACTAGCATCCTAGTATACCGAATTTATTCTCCCACTGGTCGAGCCACATAAAACAGCTTAAGATCCATACTTTTATCCTCCCACTTGGTTTGACCAGTCATAAATTAATCCATTTATTGGAGAACACAATTCGTTAAATGTGATATACATATAAACTTGTTCACATAAACCCAAAAATAAAAGAAAACCAAACATTTATCAATTAATGTTCATAAAGAGGTTTTCAAAGAACAATGGCAGTGTTTGAGAACTTGGTATTGGATTGATCAAAACTGATACTAATCCAACCCAACCAATCCGAATTGATCCAATTATAATACAAAAATTACACATTAAATAAACCTATAACCTATGGTCATAGTTATGAAACCCTCAACTACCATATTTCCATTGATCAATTGTCCAATACCTTTTAGGGTAAAATCTTTACTTTAAAAGCATAATACCAAACTATTGATTTGGTTTTCTTAGTATAGAAAACTAGGTCTTTAAGGCATATATAGACATCTATATTCTCAAGCCACTTTTAAAGACATTCAGTTTAATGGTTCAACTCAAGGAAGAATAATCCATTCAATATTTAATTAATGCATGTAACGTCAATAAAATTAAAACCAATATTACATTACTAACCATTAAACATAACCAGAGTGTCAACCGAACTACATTCTCAACCTTTGGGTCTAGAATGCACTGGTCCACTTAACAACATACAATGACTATAGGAGCTCTTCAACTTCAAAAATTACTATCACTTTTGGATGAATAGCAACTTCGAAGTTAAGGTCTGCCTAGAGTACACTTGCATTTATGCTTATCTTTGATGATGTCGCCTTTGGGCAAGCATTACCTAATTCCTACCAATAATTTTCTATATCTTTGAAAATAAGACAAAACCTTTGAGTTGCAAACCTATTGCAGTAATCTTAGATTTTATCACTTTGGTGGGTTCCATCCATTCTACTGTAATAGCTTACAACTACACCTGACAGCTTAAATTTGTGAGTTATTTAAACATGAACTAAATATCATTTAAATGTAAAAGAACAAGCATATAACTGTTAACAAAATAAATATTACAATGCTCAATTATCGATTACTTCAAAAGTGTCAACCGGAACTACATTCCTGACCTTTGGGTCTGAAACATACTGGTCCACTCAAGTTTTTGCTATTACTGCGAGACTTCTTCTAACTTTCAAAAAGTACAGCCATCTTTGGATGGACAGCATCTTCTAGGTTGAGAAATCCCTACTCTACTTTTCACTCGCATTAACTTTAATTTTTCTTTGATAATGTCACCTTTGGGTAAACATTAGCAACATTGCTACCAACCATTATTCTCTGTCTTTTCAAACAAAGAAGATATTTGATTTGTATTCTAATATAATAAGGTTGAACTTTACCACTTTGGCGGATTCCATCCAATCTTACTGCAATAGTCTACAAATTCATTCCGGCAGCTAAAAGTGGGATTGTTTAAGCATAAAAGAAAATATTCATAAACAAAAACATGAACTACATTACCAAGAATAAACAAGTTCATATTTTGATATGCAAGTAATGTATGAGTTGATTTTCTTTTATTTCTTCCAATTAATAGGAAAATTATAAAGAATCATTAACCACCCATACTTGTAACTTATACAAAATAGATCATAAAAGTTGATCAAAACTAGGCACATAATATATCAAAACGAAGAGCACGAAAAATTGGACTCAACGTAAAAAACTAGGGTGAAAAATTCTTCATCGTTTGCCCATACGAGCCATTTGAAGTTACAAAAAAATAAGGGATCAAGATCAATCAAGTTTCCCAAACCAACCAGTTCGGCCAAGCTGTCTAATCCGGTTCGGGCATATTAGTTTCGGATGCAAAATTTGGGTCAATTGGTTAACAACCCGATCAACCTTTGACTGAGTCAAACAGAGTTGGTCACGAGTTAACCCACTGCACCACGGGTCAACTCGGTAGGGTTTCCGAGATGACCCGGCAATGACTTGCCGCCTTTTTTATTTTTTTTTTAATTAAAAAAAATTCTCTCTCCTTCGGTAGCCAGTTTCTGGTGGTGCATGCCAGCGCGTCCAGAGGTTTCTGACAACTTACGGCATACCGCCGATACCGTCTTCTCGTGCTCTACAACTTTCATGAAGAAAATTTTCCCGTACGAGATCTTTAAGTGATGGTAAAATTATGATTTTCATGATTTGGGACCCAAACCCTATACAAAATCAATTTTCCTTTGATTTTTCTTAATTCTAACACTATAAGGCTTGGCTCTAATACCAATTGTTGGGGATCCTTTACCATATTAAACATATGAATAACCCTATAGTTTTTAAAATGCAAGAATCATAAAAGATATTTAACCATGGCTATAGTCCCTAAACCAAGACCAATAAAGTACTCCCTTCATAGATCTTAAAATATAAGACCATATAGATTTATCATATCTATAATAATCAATGGGACATCTATGACATAAATCATAAATGGGAATAGAGAAGTACCTGTGTAAATTTAGAAACCCCATGTGCATAGATTATGAACCTCTATCACATGTGGTTAAACACTACTCCCATGAAGATGACAATGACGAACTACGCAAGTGGAGTCCTTCTACTGAGATCTTCTGCAGCCTCTTACTCTAGGGTTTCCTCTATTGTTGTGCACTTGCTCATGTGAGAAAGTCGTGCTCCCAAAACCAATAAGGTATTAAAGTAATGGCTGCAGGGACCATCAGTAATCTATTTATAATAGAATCCCTAAAACCCTATTTCACTCTCACAATGGAAAGAACTAAGAGTTTCCTAATCAGAGTGGGTTTATAATTGCTTGGGCCCAATGGATCAATCGGTATCAGTTAAGCCCACATAAAAATCCTAACAGTTTCTGCTTTGATTCCACAATGCAAGCTCTTATCTATGAGTACATGGAGAAGGGATCCTTTGACAGTTTATTATTCAACAAGAACCAGAAAATTGAATGGGAGATGCTCCAAGTAATAGCACTTGGGACAGCAAAAGGGATTGCATACTTACATGAAGAATGTCAGAAGAGAATAATTCACTACGATATAAAGCTAGGGAATGTCCTCCTTGATGCTGAACTATTTCCAAAGGTCGCGGATTTTGGATTGGCTAAGCTTTCTAACAGAGATAGTACCCATATAACCATGACAGATTGTAGAGGGACACCAGGTTACGCTGCACAAGAGATGTACATGCCATACCCTATAACTAGTAAATGTGATGTATAGCTTTGGTATGCTTCTATTTGAGATTTTGGGTAGGAGAAAAACCTGAATTCTAATCTTAGAGAGCCAGAGTATTGGCTACCCAGATGGACATGGGAGAGGTTTGAGAAAGGGAAGCTAAGTGAACTTTTGAAAAAAACTGGGATTGAAGAGGAACATAGAGAGAAGGCTAAGAGGATGGCAATGGTGGCTTTGTGGTGTGTTCAATACTTGCCAGATTCAAGACCTCTAACGAGCAATGTGGTGAGAATGTTAGAGGAAGGAAGTGAAATTAAGTCTCCTCCAAACCCATTTCAACATCTAGTCTCTGCTACTCAAAATTTCACTCTCAGCATTTTTGAGTCGGACTTCTCTATCTCAAAAGAACAACAATCTTCTACCCCAGATTTTTAGAGGATGTTCATATTTAGAACCAATCTTGGGTATGATATAGGAACACTTCCATGTGTCGGTCCAAACCCGTTTCCCTATGGAGATGAACCAGATCTAGGATCCAATTGATCTTTGGGTTCCCCAGGAGCTAGGATGTAGGAACTTAATTTGAGTTATTTTGTAATTTTATTATTTCTTCTGTTATTAGAAATAGATAAAGTTATTAGTATTTCCCTATTTGGTTTTAAAGTCTATCTAGATTTTGGTTTGGAGTTTAATTTCAAATCAGTTTTAGATTACAGTTAGAAGTCTTTTATTATCTTTGAATACTAGGTTGTAACCATTGCAAAATTCAGATTTGAAAAGTGAAATAAATGAAGTATTAGTAAGTGCCTACTTGTTCAAGCCCTCTCAAATATTTTATGTAAACCAAAACACTTACAAGGTGTACCCTAAAAGATACTTATACTTGTTGACACTAGGTTTAGATTTTTCAAGTACATTCACAACATCCTTGATATCATCTGAGGAAGAGTCGCGACATCCGTAAATCAAGTCTCTCATTTCCTGCTACTCTTAGAGTCACGCTTTCCTGAATCTAATTACTCCTGCCTTCATTTTTTCGCGTGGGCTCTCTTATATTCAAGTGCAAGCATAAAGAACAGGCACATGATGCCCAGAAGCCCGAGCAGGGAATCCAACAGCAAGGATTCTGCCAAACAGAAACCTTGCTCTACTAGCAAATGTGGAGAGCTTAGTAAGAAAAAGTTATTCTCTTGCACAGCGCATGCAGACTAATGGGAGGCTGTACGGAGGCATTTTCAGTGCATGGGGTGAGGCAATGAAGCCTTTTCGAGCCCGCTTGTGCCTAGGAGTGGACACATGCAGGCGGGTAGCTTTCTTTTCCCTATTTGATTAAATGCATAGTTGATAAGGTAGGTAGCTTTCTTGGCAGTTCCAGTTCTAATAAGTTCCAAAGTGAAATACTTGGCAAGAGAATCACTCAGGGAGTGTTTCCGCTATGTCCAATTGCCATCTTATCATACAACCCATATTCTTCCCATAGCAATGCTGGTGTAACAAGGAGGGAAACACATCTCTTCCGAGAGGGTTTTGTAGAAAAATTGACATTGTCACAGCTCTCAGGAACTCCTGGGTATGGATTCAGAAAATTTTATATTTGTTAGTCGCGATAAGGTTGGAGAAATTATGCCAATTAACATATTATTCTTCAAAGTCAAATCTTTGAATAGCTTAATTTTGGATAAGATTGAAGAAATTATGCCAATTAACATATTATTCTTCAAAGTCAAATCTTTGAATAGCTTAAGTTTGGGTATTGGAAAGGGGTATATCATTATTTTCATCTGGCATTTGACCTATTAACTGATTTTCCTTCAAATTGATTGATGAAGTTTTGGGTTGACTTGGTCAGACATTGCTACTTCAAATCCATAAATGTTCAAAACTTTCAAGTTGCATTTCAGCTAAAACACAATATTTTTTAAAGAAAATAGGGGAAATGCCATCACTGACAAGAGTCTCAAAGCCTCCATTTGAATGACAAGAAGTTGCATTTCATCTCTAGCTAGTAAAGAGCAAATCTAGATGGAGCTACCAGTGAAGTGATTTGAAAAAATCCTCATCAATTTTTGAAATCTAAAGGAATTGAAGAGGACAGGAGATTAAATAGAAGCTAACAATGTGATCATGAATCTTTTGGGGCTCAGTTATCCATCTATTATCAGCTTCCAACTAAACAATATGATTTCTAGCTCTTCTTTGAATTGTGGATGTATGAAAATAATAAGTATTTTTATCACCAAATTTAAGCCAATTTAGTTTCCTTCGTTGACTCCATTTGATTTTCTCCCTCCTGTGGTACAAATCAACTCATCCAAGAGCTGATTTTCTTTCTCTATGGAAGATGGATCAGGTGGGTTACTTGTGATAATCAATATTCTCTCCGAGGGTAAAACGCACTTCAATTCGGGTACTACTTGCTTTGGCAATCATGTATGATTTGGAGCTAGAACAACTGGATGTGAATACAGAGTTTCTTCATGGTGACTTGAAGGAATAATTTACATGGAGCAACCTAAAGTTTCAAGGTGCAAGGAAAAGAATATCATGTTTGTCTTCTTATTAGGTCGTTTAATGGTCTTAAGCAATCTCTTAGGCAGCTTTACAAGTGCTTTGATTCCTACATGGTGAAAAGTGGCTACACAAGAAATGAGTATGATTTTTGTGTGTATTATAAAGTGTCAAGTGATAATTCTATTATTCTTTGATGCTTTATGTTGATGACATGCTCATTACTATAAAAAATAAGCATGATATAATCTCTTTGAAGTCTTTGTTGAGTGCTAAATTTAATATGAAGGATCTCGATACTGTAAAGAATTTCATGTTTTTTCTCCTTATTAGGTCGTTTAATGGTCTTGAGCAATCTCTTAGGCAGTATTACAAGTGCTTTGCTTCCTACATGGTGCAGATTGGCTACATAAGAAGTGAGTATGACTTTTGTGTGTATGATAAAGTGTCAAGTGATAGTTTTATTATTCTGTTGATGCTTTATGTTGATGGCATGCTCATTACTACAAAAAATAAGCATGATATAGTCTCTTTGAAGTCTTTATTCAATACTAAATTTAAGATGAAGGATCACGATACTGTAAAGAAGATCCTTGGCATGGAAATCCTTAGAGATAGAAGTGCAAATAAATTTTGGGTATCTCAGAAGAGGTATGTTGAAAGGTGTGGGAGCGTTTCAACATAGGAAAAGCTAAGTTGGTTAGCACTCTGCTAGCTAACCACTTCAAGTTATCTTAAAGGCAATGTCCTACAACACATGAGGAGGTCGAACAGATGTCTCAAATGCCTTATGCTAGTGCAGTTGTAAGTCTTATGTATGCAATGGTTTGTAACAGGTCAGATTTGTCTCAAGCAATCAATGTCATTAGCATCACATAAGCAATCCAAGGAAGGAGCATTAGAATGGAATTAAGTGGATCTTCAAATATTTGAGCAACACTAAGGATATAGGAATTACGTTTGGTGGTAAGAGAAGTTTCACAGAATTGACATGATATGTTGATTCTGACTATGCCACTGATTTAGATAGGCAGGGTCTACTACAGAGTATATATTTACATTGATTGGTGGACCTATATCATGAAGGGTGATGCTTCAGTCCACAGTTGCATTGTCCACTACAAAGACTGAGGACATGATGGCAGTTGAGGCTGCCAAACAAGGAGTCTGGTTGGCTAGATTGGTTTGTGTGTTGGGTTGGAGCAAAGCGGTATATTGTTATATTGTAACAGTCAAAGTGCCATACATCTTACAAAGAATCAAATATTTCAAGCAAGGACAAAGCATATTAATGTGAGGTTTCACAAGATCAAGGAGCTCATGTCAGAACGCAATATTCACTTGAGAAAAATTCATACAAACCGACAATCCTACAGTTATGCTTACCAAGCTGGTCAATATAGAGAAGTTTGAGTCTTGTCTAGACTTTATCAATATTACTCATTGTTGAAGATGAGGGACACATCAAATAGGTGTGGTTTTGTACCTCTATGAAGTTACAGGAACGAAGATATCTACAAGTTATCCTTACAGGAGGCTCAAAAAAAGTCAAGCCAAGGTGGAGATTAGGGATGTCAAAAAATCCCGATCAACCCGAACCCACCCTGCTCGAATAGGGCCTGGGTTGAGATTTCATCCCATAGGGTGGGTGAGGGTTGAGAATTTCAAGCCCGAGGCCAGATTGGGTTGGGTTTGGGTTGAGGTCTCAATCCAACCCAATCTGACCTAACCTAACCTAACCCACCCAACCCTGTGTATTAAGTACATTATAATATAAATATATTAATAATTATAAATGGGTACTTATAGAGAAAGGTCTACAAAAAAATATTTTGTTTTCCACAATCTACATATATACAAAAACATACAATAAACTTTGGCCTTTGCAATGTATCAAGATCAAGAAACGAAGTATAACCAATAGTACTCATATAAACAAAAAAAAAGTAACCAATAGTACTGGGCTCGGCTGGTCTGTTTAGGCTAAGCCCAGCCTAATCAGGGTCCATTAGGGCCGGGTTGGATTGGGCTAAGTTATGCAGCCATAGCTGTAATTTGGGATCAGGAGAGTTGAACTTACGTTACCTCCGTGACAAAGAGTTGATCAATCAAACAAGAAAGAGATTGAAACTTGCAAAGTAGAGACTCTTATGGAGTTCCAATTATCTAGGGAGCAGCTTTATTTAACTCAATCATTATGCCTCCTAATGCCATCGATGGGTTACCTTTATAGATGAAATTCAAAACAAGGGAATCAAATATGGATCCATATGGATCAATGGGATTAGGAAGCTACTAGTTTTGATTTAGAGAATGCTATGAAGCTTCTAAATAAAGGAAGGAGAATAATGGAAAGCTACTAATTTAGCTATGAGAATAATAGGAAAGTAAGTTGCTGCTGTCCAACATTTCTGACTATGGTGAGATCATGATCAGATTGAAACGTTTGGATTTAGCTGTAGTGATTTGCCTTTCCAAATGGGGTCCACAGCAAGGCTAGGTCGGTTGGTGATAGGCTGCCTTTTCAAGTAAGGGTGTGCACAGCGGGGCTGGGTTGGAAGCTGCTCTACTCTTCCTTACCTCTTTCCTGGCTGATTTTCTCAAGGCCTTGGGACGGTCCGATTGGAATTGGATGTGATCCCTAAGTACGGCTACATCATCCCCCTCAGCTTTGAAAGAATTCGACCCCAAATTTTGATTGCCATCATCAGAAGAGTCTCCCAGAATTGTTGTTAGGTGCTTCACATTAAAGACGTTGGACATCTTAATATGTGATGGCTGATTCAGCAGGTACGCGTTTGGATTAATGCGCTCAAAGACCTCAAATGGTCCCATTTTCCGGTCACTAAGTTTGTTGTAAGTACCCACGGGATGCCGCTCCGGTGGTAAAATTGCCCAAACATTATCTCCCAGTTCAAAGATGACCTCACGACAATTGTTATCAATGGCTCTCTTATATTTTGCAGAATTAATTTCCAGATTGCATTGCACATCACCATGAATACGTTGCAACTCAGAAATGAATTCCTCAACCTTAGCAATAGGCTTCCGTGGAAAAGGAATAGGGACCAGATCCAACGCCGTAAGGGGTTGTCGGCCATGAATAATAACAAAAAGGACTGTATCCCGTAGATCTATTGATCGAACAATTAAATTCAAACTCACCCAATGGTAATCGAACCTCCTAAAAGCGAGGATTATCATCCACCAAACTTCGTAGCACATTACCCAATGATCTGTTAACCACCTCAGTTTGGCCATCAGTCTGAGGGTGGAAAATAATGTTCAACTGTAGAGATGTACCAATGCTACGCCACAATTGTCGCCAAAAGTGACCAAGAAATTTTGAATCCCTATCAAAAATAATAGTTTTGGGCAAACCATGGATCTTGAAGACCTCCTTGAAAAATAACTTGGCAACACGGGATGATTTCATGGTTTTTCGACATGAAATGAAATGTGCCATTTTAGAAAAATAGTCGACAACAACAAAAACGAAGTCCATGCCTCGTTGAGTGTGTGGCAGCCCTAGAACGAAATCCATGGAGATGTCTTCCAAAGGGGCCTTAGGAATTGGTAAGGGCAAGTATAGACCCGCATTTGTAACTTGACCTTTGGAGATTTGACATGTTCGACATCGAGCCACAAATCTTTCCACGTCTCGTTTCAGATGTGGCCAAAAGTATCGAGACATCAACATCTTAAGGGTCTTATCATGACCACAGTGTCCTTTGTTATGAATTTCAGTAATCATCTTTAGCCGAAGGGAACAATTTGGTACACAAAGTTGATTTCCTTTAAAGTGGAAGTCATCACACGAAGTAAAATCAGATCTTAGTTTATCTTGCACCTCTTGCAATATAGGGGAAAAATACAAGTCTTCATCATAAAGCTCATGGAAGGAGTCAAACCCAATAACTGTAGTTCGCATGGTAGACAGCAAGCCTTTCTTTTGACTGAGTGCATCAGCTACCATGTTCTAGATACTCGCCTTGTGCTTAATATTAAAGGTAAATTCCTGCAAATACTCAACCCACTTTGCACATCGAGAATTTAATTTTTTCTAACCGAAGATGAAATTGAGAGATTCATTGTCCGTATATAGGATAAACTCTCTGTGGATTAGATATTGACGCCAATGCTCCAGAGTACGAAATAAAGCAAAAAATTCCAAATGGTATGTACTATAATGGAGTTTGGCACCATTGAGCTTCTCACTGAAATAGGCAATGGCACGTCCTCCTTTACTTAGGACAGCTCCAATGCCAGTGCAAGATGCATCACAGTGGACCTCAAAGATAAGGCTAAAATCGGGTAAGGCTTAAACGGGAGTCGTACTCAACTTTTCCTTCAAAAGTTTGAAACTTCGTTGGGCTGTGTCCATCCACTCGAATACACTATTCTTCATACACGCCAAGAGTGGGGTTGCAAGAGAGCTGAAATGTGGGATGTACCGGTGGTAAACAGATGCCAGTCTATGGAAGCTGTGTGCGTTATGCATAGATGTAGGGGTGGTCAATCTTGAATGACTTTGATTTTTGCATCATCGACTCAGATGCCATCTCTAGATATATTAAATCTCAAAAATAGGATTCTTGTCTTAAAAAAGCAACACTTCCCCATAGCGGCAAAGAATGATTCCTATCTCAATACATATAAAAATTCTCAGAGATGCTTCAAATGGTCGTCAGTAGATTTGTTATAAGTTAAGATGTCATCAAAATAAACAACAACAAATCGCCCTAGGAAAAGTTTCAAAACCTGTCATAAATCTCATAAATGTAGAGGGGGCATTTGACAAACTGAACGGCATCACGAGCCACTCAAATAATCCATCACTTGAAAGCGGTTTTCCACTCATCTCCGGGATTGATGCGGATTTGGTGGTAACCACTCTTTAGATCTAGCTTGCTAAAGAATGTAGTGCCAAATAATTGAACCAACAAATCGTCGAGGCGAGGAATAGGGAAGCGATATTTTATTGTGATTTTTTTTATCGCTCAACTATCCACGCATATCCTCCATGCATCGTTCTTTTTTGGAACCAATAGATCTGGGACAACACAAGGGCTGAAGCTTTCACGAACAAATCCTTTGGTCATCAATTCTGTCACTTGTCGTTGGAGCTCTGAGTGCTCATCTAGGCTCATCTGATAATAAGCAGGATTAGGGAGAGGCACTCCAGGGACCAGGTCAATCCTGTGTTGAATATCCCGCATGGGAGGTAGACCAGGTGGAAGGTCTGGTGGAAACAGATCTTGAAATTCGAACAACAAGGGCTTCACTTTATTAGGAACATCAGAAGTAATGTCAGAATTTTCAAATTTGTTCAATAAAACATTGATGACATCCACATTTTCCATGGCACCTCTCAGGTCTCGCAGAGTGAGTAGATTTGATGAGGAATTTTTTTTTGTCATAGAGGGTTTAATTGGCTCCTTGGAGTGGGCCAAAACCATCTTCTTTCCACCAAAATTAAATGAATATGTATTACAATACCTGTCATGAGTAGCGCATCGATCAAACTGCCATGGGCGTCCAAGGATAATATGATAAGCATCTATTGCAAGGATATCGCACCAAATCTTTTCATAAAATGTGAAGGCAATAAAAATTGATAACAAGCAGCGTTTGAAAACTGTTACCTCCACACCGCGCTTCAACTATGTCATTTTGTAGGGTGTGGGATGCTCTTCCAGAGTAAGATTTTATTTTCATACGGCCTCTTCTGAAACAACATTTTCACAGCACCCAGAATCAATAATTAATTGTCATACCTTTCCAGATAAGGTGCAAGTGGAGTTAAAAATATTGTTACGAAGCCAGCGATCTCCGACTTCTTCCCATGGAGTGAGAAAAATACGCCGCATCATAAGTAGTTCACCATGGTCGGCATGCTATATTTTTCCATCACCTCAAAGTCTCTTCATTCTAGTTATCTGAATCCTTTTCCACCAATAAACCTTTTCCATAGGACAGCTTTTGGTAGGGCAAACAGCAGAAAGGTGGCCCAACTTCCCATATGCAAAGCACTTGATACCGTTTTCTTATTGTTGGTCGGTAGCAAGTGAGTGCAATGGGCGGCCAAGCTGAGATAGGGCCTTCTCTATGGTCAGTTGGGGTGCTCTTGTAACATTGATTCCGGTAGGGTAAGGAGAGACTCATATTGGCTGAGCAGAGTAGGATAAAGGTTGTTGTCTCCGAATATAAGATTGCTCTACTTTAATGGCTCTTTGGTGTGCATCCTGTAGATCCCATATTTCGAGAACATCTTGGATATAGGGCTGAAGTCCACCCAAATATTTATGTACAGGCATTTCCTCTAAATCATTAATGTTGTTTCGAACCACTAGGTCATTAAATTCAGAGGTATATTGGTCTATAGTGTGCATACCTTGCTGAAGATGATGGAATTTCTGGTACAATTCACATTGATAGCTATTAGAAAGAAAACAATTTTGAATTTTCTCTTCCATTTTTTGCCATTGTGTGATGGGTGTCTTACCGGTATTGGCAAGCAATTGCTTTTCGCGTCTCCACCATGCCATTGCCTTCTCGCGAAACCTCATGGCAATCATACCAACATGTCGGTGTTCTGGGACTTCCTTGTATTGAAAGACCTCATTGATTAAGGTCAGCTAGTTTACAACCTCATAACGGGAAGATGTTCCCAAGAACTCAAGAATGTCACGGCAAACATTCTTGTCCCAATCAGGGTCACGCCTTTCTTGGGGGGGAAACCTGTTGCGATGAGTCGTCCTCTCCTGCACAAGGGGTACATCATCAGATGAAGGGGAGTGCTAATCGGAAGTCTCCTCATTCGGACTCATACATCGTGTTTCCTCAATGCTTCATTCTCGAGATACAACCTAGTAATTTCTTGCTGAAGACGAAAGTTTTCTTCTCTTGCATTGATATCCTTAATGGGATTTGTACGACAAGTTTGTCGGGGCGACATGATAGTCTATTACTCTCACAGTTCTGGCTCTAATACTAAGTAATGCAGCTTTAGCTATAATTTGGGATCGAAAGAGTCGAACTTACGTTGCCTCCGTGACAAAGAGTTGATCAATCGAACAAGAAAGAGCTTCAAACTTGCAAACTACAGACTCTTATGGGGTTCCAATGCTCTAGGGAGCAGCTTTATTTAACTCAATCATTTTGCCTCCTAATGCCATCGATGGGTTACCTTTATAGATGAAATTCAAAATAAGGGAATCAAATATGGATCCATATTGATCAATGGGATTAGGAAGCTACTAGTTTTAATTTAGAGAATACTAGGACGCTACTAAATAAACTAAGGAGAATAATGGAAAGCTACTAATTTAGCTATGAGAATAATAGGAAAGTAAGTTGATGCTGTCCAACGTTTCTGACGGTGGTAAGATCATGATCAGATTGGAAAGTTTGGATTTAGCTGTAGTGATTTGTCTTTCCAAATGGGGGTGCACAGTAAGGCTAGGAAGTTTGGTGATAGGCTGCCTTTCCAAGTAGAGGTGTGCACAGCTGGGCTAGGTTGGAGGCAGGTCTACTCCTCCTTGCCTCTATCCTGGTTGATCTTCTCAAGACCTTGGGATGTTGCGATTGGAATCGATGCAACCGTGATGTGCGGCTACATCACTAAGCCTGATAGAGTTAGTCTTGGGCTGAGATATCTCAACCCGACCTAGGGCTGGGTTGGGCTAGGGTTGAGTTAAGAGACCATAGGGTTAGGTAAAACCCTAGCCTAACCCAGCCCATTTACACCCCTAGTAGAGATTGTTGGTGCATGATGTCTTGTATTCCATCGTAGTTTAATCCAGAAAGTATTGGTGCAGGCCCCCAATAGAACGGCAGTCACTCAAATTTTCTATTTAGGACAGGTTTACTGATGGCAATTTTATAATTTCTGGTGTTAGGATTTTTCTAATTCACTATATATTTGTAGCAAGGTTTACTTTCTCTGTAAGAAATTCTGAGAGGTGTGAGGATGAACGTTATAACCCTGATACAGAAGCATTTTCAAATGGGTCAACAACCCATTCCAATAAGCCCACAAGCCCAAGCGAAAGGATAGAAGCTGGAAATAAAAGTTGCAGTCCAGGAGTTTGGGGTAACTTCACAGAGACACCTGAACCAACTCAGAAGGGACTAGAAGTCATGCCATATATGGATGGAAAGATCTAGAAGTCTATTTTCTAACAAAAAAATGGTGAATCATTTGTTTTTTTTTTTAGAAGTAGTTATGGCCGTTTTGGTAAAGTGTTTCTGGGCTGACTACAGACACTTAGAAGTCCGAAATTTATCTTGTTTTAGTCCAACTTTCATCTACATTCAGCTCAGAACTTCTTGGGCACTTCAACCATTGTGTTTCTAGACTCTTCAAGATGTGAAGAATGCCTCTCAAGGTCCCTAAGGTCCTTTTCTATTTGATAGTTGTTTGTCTTCTCCGTGATTATTTTTTTCTAATTAGTCTTAGATTCATTCTTAGAAATTGCCTATGCTTGGAAGATTGTTCGATGCTCATCTATATAAAGCCTACACTAGTGAATGGAATGGAATAATAATTAGAGTTTATTCATAATTTGAGCCTTTGGCCTTTGAGAAGAAGTAGTTCTTCTTGAGTTCTCTTATCCCTTAGGTGGATTTTCTTTAGGTGGCATGTCACACCCTACTCGCACAAAGCCAAGTCGGTGACCGAATTAATACCGGTTAACTCACAAACTTGTTAGGATCAACAATGCAGTAACTGCGATATAGCATACATCTACTAATCTAAGATAAGACCTGTATTTTCAGCAGAAGACCTGTTCATAATAATACCTATAATTGTTTTCCAAATACTTGATACCTAAATTTAGTTATAAAAGTTACATACATTTGAACCCGAAGGCATGATATATATACAAAAATATAACAATTTAAGCTTCAAGTAGCAAAAGGGAGTACATCAAAAAGAATCAAAAGAAACACTCAGGAGTCACAGTTTCCATACAGCATAATCCTTGCATGTGTAATCGGCACTGTTCTTGAACTCGTCAAGGACCCACCAGGTCTACAGAGGAAAACTCCACGATGGGGCCTGGCTCCTGATCTCCGGGCGGGTAACCTGTAAAATCACCTAAAAAGAGTTGTGCACGTGGGATGAGCTCATTAACCCAGTAACTAGAAAGGAATATCATACAAAGAAAACCACACAAATAGTCACAACATAAATGCGCGTAATGCAATTCATTTTAACCATGATAGCCTAACAACATTACTAAGTCATAGGTTTTGTGCTACTCACAACCACAGTGTGCGTATGTCCTTGGTATGAGCTGAGAATCCCATCCCGCGATACGCCCATAGGGTTGTCGGAGAAGGCCCACTGTTGGTACCGAAATTTAAAATACAAGCTGACTCCCAAAAAATTTAAATGATAAAAAGTAAATGAGTGACTGCAGCCAAAATAAAATTAGTATGATCAGCCCTCTGAATATACTACTAGGGTTATCGACTGTCCTAACGATCAGCCGTGCATACTTATAACTGTTGCAGGAGTTCAACAACTATAACCCAATGCTTCCCCCCAATGATCCCCCAACACACAAACCCCTGTTGGAAAGGGTCATAGCACAAGGGTAAATCACACCCTAGCCACATGCCTCTATTTAAGCATAATACGATTACACAATGGCACCGCGTCCCATACCACGAGCCACCATGCACTCGTTTCTAAGCTGACTATGGCATCTAATCTAGTATATATATTATGTCTAAATAAAATTCTTCCATCACAAAGCAAAGTATAGCATATTATGTAAATGCACATACAATACGTGATATAGCAAATGTGATGTCTAGTCTACACACAAGTAATATGGTGACATAGCTAGACCAACACATGTTAAAGAATGCATAACATTTTGAATTTAAATCAGAGTCCACTCCCTACTTACTTGTATATGTACACAGTGCTTGTACCCGATACGAAAAAGATCCGATGTGTGGGTACATGTATATTGAGTGTAACCTATCATAAACATAATGTTTTATCATTGTTGAGGTCAAAATCAACATGTTTGAACACCAAAATCGGGTTTAGAATCATAAATGGGGGTTATCCATCAAATTTGGACCAATTCTGAGAATTCTGGAAAGACAGGTGGATTAGAGCCAAAGACCAGTGGGCTACATAGCCCACCGGTTTCAGCCTATCAATTACTCCAAAGCCTAGAATCTGAGTTCTGGGAACTCAGATGGGCTAAAACCAGAAGACAGGTGGGGTAAAAATACCCCCAGTCTTTAAACAAAATTTTTTCAACATCATTCTCGACTTTCCTTCGGCTTAGGGAACTTGTTTGTGGACAATCCGATGACTCAAATCACTTAATTAAGGTGCAATTATGTACCCTCAATCCAGATCTAAGATCAAATCAAAAGAAAAAGAAAGATTCTTACCTCTTTCTCAAGAACACCAATGAAATCCCAAATTTCACTCCTTTTACTCAAGAACCTCCAAATACTCTAGATCTTCACCAACACTCCTTTCAAATCCTTCAAAATCATTATACACACCTTCTATTAGACCTTAGATTTGATTATGTAAGTAGGATTAACAAGATCCAAGTGGGTTCTTTCCCAAAAATCAAAAAGAGTGTTTAAGAAAGGGGTTTTCCTAAGAATCATTAAAATGTATACAATATCTACCTCAATTCGAAGACCTCGGTGAGCTGATCATTAATCTAGGCTTGAAATACTAAGACCCAGCTCTGGTGAAGCTCTACGGTCGATTTTCCCCCCTTCTTCTTTCTTCTTCTTCCTCTTTTCCTTTCTTCTTCTTTCTCTTTTTTCTTTACTCTCCCACTGACCAACTAACATTAATGAGGGAAAAGACAATTAATGTCTCCCCCTTTTATACCTGGGCCCCCCAAAATATCTTCTAATTCTCAGGTGGGCTATCTCAAGTGGGCTAAATCTCAGGTGGGCTATCTCAGGTGGGCTATCTCAAGTGGGCTAAATCTCAGGTGGGCTATCTTAGGTGGGTATATCTCAAGTGGGTATATCTCAGGTGGGCTATATCTCAGATGGATATATCTCAAGTGGGCTTCAATGGGAATAAACTCCTACATAATATTAGATTACGTTGGCACCGATAAATACTAGTACGTACCTTTACTTTTTGTATATGATCTCGTGGTACGTGCAAGTGCAAGTGCAAGGCTTGGGTGCATGTATTACATTTGGTATCCGCTCAGTCATGTCAAGCCAACCCGAGTTCAAGGTTACCTTTGCTACCATATTCCATATGGTACCTGTGTCGATTCTCTCCGATTCAGCCCCTATATGATCAAACCAAGTCAATGCGATAAATTAGACTGGGTTTAGAAAGTAAGGTATCACATGGCGAGTTATTTTTTTTTCTTTTGAATTGATCACTTGTGTTACCTCCTAATCCTCTATAATTTTTTGGCGTCAAGTTGGTATTAGTGGCTAGGTTCAATGGCGGGTCGTCGAAGACGTAGACCAAACGTTGAATCACCATTAGCTCGAGAAAGAGACTTAAGAGACGTGGAAATGGATGACTTAAGGAGAAAAGTGCAGCAATTGCAAGAGCACTTGCAACACTTGAATCTCTGGAACATGATGATTTGCATCATGAGTTGGAGCATGATTCTTTGAATGAAGAGGATGTTAACCCCTTTGGTCATGCTCGAAGTGAAGGCTCAAAAGGAGGAGGTTTCCCTCAACGTTGTTATCAAGAACCACATCAAGCCCAACACAATAATTTTATAAAGGTTGATATTCCCGAATTTGAGGGGAAAATACAACAGAAAGTGTTCTTGGATTGGCTAGATACAGTGGAAAGAGTTTTTGAATACAAAGACATACCTAATGATTGAAAGGTAAAGCTAGTTGTTATAAAATTGAAAAAGCGTACTTCCATTTAGTGGGAGCACTTAAAGCAACAAAGTGTTCGTGAAGTGAAGAGTCGAATTGCAACATGGAAAAAATTGAAGAAAGAACTAAAAAGGAAGTTCTTACCCGAGAACTACCATCAAGATGCATTCCTAAAGTTTTACAACATCAGACAAAAGGAGTTGTCCGTGGGAGAGTATAGAGTGGAGTTTGATCATCTCATGATGTGTTATGACATCTCTGAAATGGAGGAGCAAACTATTGCCCATCATCTAGGTGGACTTCGATAAAAAAAAATTAGCAATGTTGTCCAATTACAACCTTATTGGACTTATAATGATGTCTTTTAACTTACAATCAAGGTGGAACGACGACTCAAAGAAGCACATGGTAATAGCTCTCGATCATGGAATAAAAAAGGTTATCCCAACCGTGGAAGTGCTTCTACTTCAAACCCCAAGGTAGACCCTTCAAAGCCACCCCCTAAGAATGTTGAAACATCAAGTTCCAGTTGTCCTACCTCTTTCAACTCACGAAAATGTTTCAAGTGTCAAGGGTTCGGACATATCGCTTTCGATTGTCCAAACCGTAAGATTGTTTCTTTAGTTGAAGATGATTTTAAAAAAGAACAAAAAATGAACTCATCTAGCTCCAATTAAGGATTGAAAAAATGAAGAGGAAGTTGTCTATGGAGATCAAGGAGAGTCTCTAATCCTTCGACGAATTTGAAATGCAACCCCTATTGAAGAAGAGACATGGCTACGTAACAATATATTTCACACTAAATGCACCTCTCATGGAAAAGTGTGTAATATCATCATTAATAGAGGAAGTTGTGAAAATGTAATAGCTACAATAATGGTGGAGAAATTGCAACTCAAGATGGAGAAGCATCCTCAACCTTACAAGCTTTCATGGCTTCGCAAAGGAAATGAGGTAAAAGTAGAGAAAAGATGCCTTGTTCAATTTTTCAATGGAAAAAAATATAATGATGAAGTATGGTGTGATGTTGTTCCCATGGATGCTTGCCATTTGCCTCTTAAGAGGCCTTAGTAATTTGATAGAAAAACTAAGCATGATGGGTTCAAGAATACTTACACTTTTAAGAAAGATGGAATTAAAGATGAGTCCATCTAAAATAGAGAGAAATCCTAAATCTTCAAAACGGGAGGAAAATAGTTTACTCTCAAAATCTGAAGTTGATAAGGCTATAGAATAATCAAAGGTAGCTTTTGCTCTTGTGGTGGTAGAAGAAAATGAAACAAACTATGTCATCCCTTCTTAAGTGCAACCCCTTCTTCAAGAGTTTAAGGATGTTGCTCCGGAAGAACTTCCACCCGGTCTTCCACCCATAAAGGATATTCAACATTGCATAGATTTTGTTTTGGGAGTTGTCATTCCAAATAAGGCAGCGTATAGAATGAGTCCAAAGGAGCATGAAGAGCTACAACAGCAAGTAGATAACCTAATGGCTAGAGGAATGGTTAGGGAAAGCAAAAGTCCATGTGTTGTCCCTGCCCTTCTTATTTCAAAGAATGATGGATCTTGGCGTATGTGCATTGATAGTAGAGCGGTGAACAAAATCACCATCAAGTATCGATTCCTTATTCCCCGACTTTATGATCTTCTTGATCAGCTCCATTGTCCCAATATCTTTTCAAATATTGATCTTCAAAGTGGATCCCTTCAAATTCGAATGAGATCTGGAGACGAGTGGAAAACCACCTTCAAGACAAGAAATGACCTTCATGAATTGATGGTTATGCCTTTCGACCTTTCTAATGCTCATTGTACCTTTATACGGCTTATGAATCACATCTTTAAACAATTTATTGGTTGCTTTATTATTGTTTATTTTGATGATATTCTTATTTATAGATCTTTCCAAGAGAAGCACGTTGAGTATCTCAATCAAGTTTTCAAAGTTCTAAGGGAGCAAAAGTTGTATGCCAACTTAAAGAAGTGTCACTTCTTTCCCAATAGCCTTATATTTTTAGGCTATGTGGTTTCCGGCGAAGGTATCAAGATGGATCCTAGCAAGGTGGAGGCAATCACAAGCTGGCCTATCCCAACACTTATTTATGACAACTGGAGCTTTCATGGTTTAGCCTCATTTTATCAGTGCTTCATCAAGAATTTCAGCATTATCATCTCTCCTATCATCAAATGCTTAAAAGGAGGCAATTTCAAGTGGACCAAAGAAGCACAACAAAGCTTTGAACTCCTTAAAAAGAAGGTAACTAAAGTTCCTATTCTTGCACTTCTAAACTTTGATAAATTTTTTGAAGTTTATTGTGATGCTTCAAATGTGGGAATTGGTGTGGTTCTTAGCCAAAAAGGAAAGCCTATTGCATTCTTTAGTGAAAAATTAAATAATTCCTGTAAGAACTATTCCACATATGATAAGGAGTTTTATGCTATTGTTAGAGCTTTAGATCATTGGCAACATTATTTATTATTCAAGGACTTTGTTCTCTTTTCGAATCATGAAGCCTTGAAGTATATGAATACTCAACATAAGCTCAATAATCGGCATGCCAAGTGCGTAGAATTTCTTCAAGCCTTTACTTTTCTTATCAAGCATAAACCTGTATTTCTTAATCAAGTGGCGGATGCATTAAGTAGAAGACATTCCTTGCTTACGAGAATGCAAGTGAAAGTCTTAGGTTTTAACATGATCAAAGAACTATATGAAGACGATCCCGACTTTGGGAATGTTTGGAGAGCATGTTCTAGGGGACCCACTCAAAATTTTTTGTTGCAAGATGGATTTCTTTTTAAATACAATTCCTTATGCATTCCAAAATGTTCTGGAATGGAAGCCATTGTTAATGAAACCCATAGTGGAGGTCTGGCTGGCCACTTTGAAAGAGATAAAACTCTCTTTCTTGTAAAAGAAAATTTCTATTGGCCTCGAATGGAGAGAGATGTTAGAAGACATGTGGTGTGATGTAGAACTTGTCACATTGCCAAAAGTCATGCCCAAAATACCGGCTTATACACTCCATTACCGGTGCCAATGGCTCATTGGGAAGATGTGAGATTAAACTTTGTGGTTGGTTTACCTAGAACCCAAAGAAATAAAGATTCTATCATGGTGGTCGTTGATCAGTTCTCTAAAATGGCACATTTTGTACCATGTAATAAGACTCTTGATGCTACTCATGTAGCAAATCTTTACTTTCAAGAGATTATGAGACTTCATGGTATCCCTAAGACAATCAAGTCTGATCGGGATTCCAAATTTATAAGTCATTTTTTACGCACGCTTTGGAGGAAGCTTGGCACAACACTTCAATTCAGTTCCTCTCAACATCCTCAAACTGACGGACAAACTAAAGTTGTAAATAGAAACTTGGGAAATCTTTTGAGGAGTTTAATTAGAAGCAACTTGCACCAATGGGATCTTATTTTGGCTCTAGCTGAATCTTCTTACAATCATTCTTCAAGCCAAACAACTGGAAAAAAGTCCCTCTGAGGTTGTTTACGGTAGAAATCCTATAAGTCCATTGGACTTAGCTCTGCCTCCCATCACTCAACATCTCAGTGGAGACGCCAAGGAACATGCTAACTACATCAAAAGACTGCATGAAAGTTCATGAGAAAATCATAAAACACAATGAGAAGTATCAAGAAAGAACAAATAAGCATTGAAACCTTGCTACTTTTAAAGAAGGAGATTTGGTATGGATTTATCTTCGGAAAGAAAGATTTCCTCGAGGATGTAATGGTAATCTTAAGCCTATGGCTGATGGTCCATTCAAGGTGTTACAAAAGATTGGAGAAAATGCCTATAATATTGAAATCCCTCGTTATTATGCGGTCTCGACAACATCCAATGTTGTGGACCTTTCTCCCTATCAGGAAGAAAAAAATCTAGAAAACTCAGAGACAAGTTTATGCACAGCCGAAACGTATGATGCAGGAGCTTTTTCAATTAGGCCAACGACCCATTCCAATAAACCCACAAGCCCAAACCAAAAGATAGAAGTTGTTCTATGCTCAAGTGAATAGATGAGGGTTGAAAGAAAAGAACCAGAGCCAGTCCCTCCTTTTGAAAGGGAGAAAGATCAAAAAGAAAGAATCATCGAATGTTGCATCGATTGCAGGATCAAATCGGACTGATACAGGTAGCGCCCCTTTCTTGGTAGTGTTTGGTAGGAGCTGAGTGGAAATTAAAGTTGCAGTCCAGGATTTTGGGGTAATTTCACAGAGACACCTGAACCAACTCCGAAGAAACTAGAAGTCATGACATATATGGATGGAAAGATCTAGAAGTCTATTTTCCAACAAAAAAAAATGTGTATCCTTAGCTATTTTCTAAAAGAAGTTATGACCATTTTGGTAAAGTGTGTCTAGGCTGATTGCAGACACTTAGAAGTCTGAAATTTGTCTTTTTTAGTACAACTTTCTTCCCCATTCAGTTCTAGAACTTCTTGCGCATTTCAACCATTGTGTTTCTAGACTCTTCAAAATGTGAAAAATGCCTCTCAAGGTCCCTAAGGTCCTTTCCTATTGGATAGTTGTTTGTCTTCCCCATGTTTATTTTTTCCAATTGATCTTAGATTCATTCTTGAAAATTGTCTATGCTTGGAAGGTTGTTCCATGCTCATCTATATAAAGCCTACACTAGTGAATGGAATGGAACAATACTTGGATTTTATTCATAATTTAAGCCTTTGGCCTTTAAGAAGAAGTAGTTCTTCTTGAGTTCTCTTATCCCTTAGGTGGATTTCTGATGAGCACATTTATGTGTGAAATCTAGGGTAGTAAAATATGCATTTTACATATTTAGAATGGAGCTACCTTGGGTTTTACTCTCTTTTTACAGGTTTTATATTTTCAAGGCCTTAAGGACTATCGAGTGTTATATCTCCAATTTTACACATAAAGAGGTCCTATTTCTTTTCATGGTTGCGTAGAGGACGAAATTCTGAGCAAGATGGACTTGTTCAATTAAAAGTACATATTCGTTTGATCACCTGTACAAGTGATTATTCTTTTCAAACCAGAAAAAGAATAATGGATCAGAACTGAACCGAGATACTGAACCAACCTGTTTGCAGTTGTTTCAGAGGTACAAGGAATATTTCAAATACCAACAAGGATCGATGGACCACATCCTTAAGTGATTGAAGATTTGTTTTTGGTAACAGCAACTACCTAGTGTAGTTGGTGAGTTGTGGTGTGCAAAATCCCTTGCTTATTATGAGGTCTCAAGTTCGAACCTCTTAGCTGCCATTTTGTTGATGTTTTTATTTTAGAATATTTTCTCTCTCCTACACATCACTCAAAGGAGGTCGGCCAAAGGGTTTCTTACACAAGAGGAGAGAGAAATAAGGAAATAAAGAGAAAAATAGAAAAAAGGGAGAAAAATAGGAAAGGAAAAAAAAAAAAGGAAAAAGAATAAAAAATCTTTTTCTGAACACAAATAAAAAAGAAGGAAAAAGGAAGCAAAATCTTTAGAGATTCCTTACTTCCTACAATTCTCTATCTTCTCTCTCCTCCACCTCATCAACAAGATTAAAAAAAAAAAATGATTTCCTTTGGGTGGCGAGTTCTTTTTTTTCTTTTGAATTGATCACTTGTGGTACCTCCTAATCCTCTATAATTTTCCGGCGTCAAATCCTATTCTCCATTTATTAGTAAAGCAGGATCTCATCTCATTAAGGACGTAGGCAATCTTGCCAAACCTCATAAATCTATTTGTATTGATTGCTCTAGTTTTTTCGATTACTTTTTTGCATCGCTTTTAGGGTTGTGTTTCTACACATTTATAGGACGGCAGCCAAGCGACTGAGCTACCAGCGCTCAGGGAATCCTATATAAAGCAGGAAGCTCACTTATCATAAGGAGATCCACTACTAGTCAATACGAAACCTCGAAACAAGGAACGGATCTTTCCTAAACAAGAAAAATCATATAAAAGAACTCCTAATTGTCCCTAAAATGAAGGGAAATCCCCTACCGATCGAGATATAGAAGATTCCTAGGACTGTTATCTATACGCTCTCTATATATAACTCTTACTACGCTTGGATTCCTACCATGCCTAGGCTCCTACCGCCAACAGGGTGCTTACCAAGTTGGGACTCTCCATGTCTGTCGCACTCCAACTATAAATACCTAGTAAACCCCCCCCTCAAGGAGATCGATTTTTTTCCATTCAACTTGGAATTACTATTTGTAGAATTTATCTGACTTACGCATTTTAGAGTTTCTCGCCAAAACAGTCTGGTGCTCATTCACTGCTATTGTTCTTCTATGCAAGACGTAAAAGAAGCCTAGGACAATTTTTCACGGCAACACATCCTATTCTATAACATTACTATGCACTCTCCTGACTTTAAGTAGGACCAAACAATATACATTTTAAAAAACATAAAAATATACGATTTAGTCAGGCCGAAGCCCTGGATACCCTTTGTTAGCACCCAAAAAAAAAAAATTAAAAATTAAAAAAAAAAAATATATATATATATATATATATATGATTTAGATTTGTCTTGTAATTTTCAGAAACAGCACCTTCCATTATTACATAAAAATGGACAAGCCCGAATCAGCCCTTAAAAGAAGCACAACAGATATGAGCAATTGAGACTTGGGTTAGCCAGACCCAGGCCTGCTTGACTGAGCCCACGTTTGAGTCCGGACCCAGCGAGAAGGTTGATAAAGCACCGGACTTCGTAGATTTTATTACAACATAAATTCCCTATTTGTGTTCAGGAAAATTTTCTCCAAATAATTAGAAGATAACAAAGCAAATAAATACATAAAACTACAAGACCTTATCCTTTCTTCTTTGTTTCTTCTTCTTCATCACACCCCAATCATTACTTAGCTTTTCCCTTTCTTATTCTTTTTCTTATCTTCTTTGAGTTAGTGTGATAATTGGACTTGGCTCATCATCCTCCTTGCTTCTTCCTCCTTGATTTTCTTGTCAACAATCTAACTACGAAGATATGTCTATCGAGAGCATGACTACAGGGATCATCGTTGCTACTATAGGTAAGCTAAATTAGATTCATGGTTTCAATAAGAACTCCTTGTAAGCAATTTTTTTTTTTTTCTATTTATTATTGTCTAAAAGCAATCTACTTATTAGTTCGTTCATAAAAATAAAATTAAAAAAAAATAATAATAATAATCAAGTTGTTGGCGACTGAATTGATCCAACAAGTAACCCTTTTCTTATGATCAAGCATTTGAATTTAATTACTGAACTTATAATTGTAAGAGTGATGGCTTGTCGTTTTTTTTTTTTCATGCAGTTGCTGGCGTTGTTGGCACTGTGGCAACTGTCGTGGTAGTAATTGTAGTTATCAGATACTTGAACAAGGCTACACAAGGAGCTAGGCCATTTGCCCATTTTGAAATTGGCACTAGTAGAAGACCCATCTCGAATCCAACACAACCAGATTTCTCTATTGTTCCAAACCCACAAATTGAAGCAACAATGAAGAGATTTTTCAGTAATATTGCCAAGGAGAAGCCCATCATGTTCTCAGCTCAACAGTTATCTGGTTTCAGTCAGAATTACAAAACAAGATTGGGATCTGGTGGCTATGGAGTTGTCTATAAAGGTGAGTTCCCAAATTGGGGTACCAGTGGCAATCAAATTTTTTAACAAAGCTTCATACAAGCAAGCTAAAGAGCAGTTCATGGCAGAAGTTAGCACAATTGGAAGAACATACCATGTCAATTTGGTTAGACTCTATAGTTTTTGTTTTGATTCCACAGTGCAAGCTCTTGTCTATGAGTACATGGAGAAGGGATCCCTTGATAGAACCAGAGAATCGAATGGGAAAAACTGCACGAAATAGCAATTAGGACGGCGAAAGGGATTGCATACTTACATGCAGAATGTCCGCAGAGAGTAATTCACTATGATATAAAGCCAGGGAATGTCCTTCTTGATGCAGAACTATTTCCCAAGGTTGCAGATTTTGGATTGGCTAAGCTTTCTAATAGAGATAGTACCCATATATCCATGACAGATTATAGAGGGACACCAGGTTACGCTGCACCGGAGATGTACGTGCCATACACAGTGACCAGTAAGTGTAATGTGTATAGCTTTGGTATGCTTCTATTTGAGATTCTGGGTAGGAGAAAAAACATTTGTTCTAATCTTAGTGAGCCAGAGTATTGGCTACCAAGATGGACATGGGAGATGTTTGAGAAAGGAAAGCTGAGTGAACTTTTGGAAAAATTTGGGATTGGAGAAGAACATAAAGAGAAGGCAGAGAGGATGTCAATGGTGGCTTTGTGGTGTGTTCAATACTTGCCAGATTCAAGACCTCTCATGAGCAATGTGGTGAGAATGTTGGTGGGAGGAAGTGAAATTAAGTCTCCTCCAAACCAATTTCAACATCTAGTATCTGCTACTCCAAATTTCACTCTCAGCATTTCTGAGTCGAGCAATTATTCTATCTCAAAAGAGCTATCTTCCACCTCAAATTAAGACGATTTTGGATCAACTTTCTAATTACATAGAACCAAACTTGACTATGATGTAGGAATGCTTCTATGGGTCAGCCCAAACCAGTTGGAGATGAACCGGATATAAAATCCAATTGATTTTTGGGTTCAATAGGATATAGGAACTTAATTTGAGTTATTTGGAATTTTATAATTTATATATTTCTTTCTTTATTAGAATTAGATTACTTGAGTAATATTTTCCTATTTGGTTTCAAAGTCCTTTTAGAGTTTAATTTCAGTTCAGTTTTAGATCAAAATTAGGAGTCTTTTATTGTCTTTATATACTTAGGATGTAATCACCACAGGACAAGATTTAGATTTGAAGAATGAAATAGTGAAGTGTCTGTCAGTTCTAGAATGACTGATTATGCGATGTTCTCCCTTTTCGCCCCTCCCCCTTCTCATGCAATTTCCCCCTCTCACCTAATTGGTCTTCTAGACAATGTAAATTTTTTTTATTTGTTTTTTGAGATAATTTAGTATTATTTATATTTTGTAATAGATTCAAAATTTCAATTTTCATTTGTATTAAGGAAAATTTTATGGTCATTCATGCATCTGGTTAATAAAATGCCACAATGTATAGATGCATCTAACGCATCTACACATAAAACGACTGCGTGCACTTTTAGATCCAAATCAGAAGCATTGTTCTAAAACTTGGATCAGATATTATCAATCAGATTGGATCAAGAATTGGTCTATCAATCTGATCCCAATGCATGGGTACGGTCCAACGGTAATCAAAAAAAAAATTATCCATTATAATTCAATCCATACCGTTCGAGCTTGATATCGGCCTTTATCAATTCCAAGTTTTGGAACCATGATCGGAAGGGACTGAGATCACTTTTGATTCAAACAATTTGAGTAGGTTGATTCCCACTTTTCAAACCTGAAAAATAAGAAAATTACTTTTAATACAATCTTTTCAAAAACTTAAAGTAAACAGGGAAAAAATAATAATAATAATGTGTTGCTGCGGAATAGCCACGGGAACTCACTTATTTAATAGCCACGGGAACTCACTTATTTAAGTTATAAATATTATGAATTAGCAAAAGTTTATTTTGATTCCGCTTGAAAACATTGGGACTATAGATATTAATATAGTATTTATAGAAATGAAAGGTAATAATTAAAGAGGTTTTGGATTACCACTTACCTGACCATTTTTGGAGAAAAAGACAAGTTCTCATGATGCTTAAATGGATCATCCATCATAAGGTGAGGGATCAGAATCCCGCATTGGGAATGACTGGGAATCGTTGGTGGGTGATAAGGTTTGAACTATCCTACATAAAATAAAGGATTTGAAGGGGTTTGGGCTATTGGTCTGAATGTGGATCAGGTTCTCGTACGAGAACTATTTTCATAGGGGCTGATTCATAGTAAAAAGGGGAATGGTAAAAAAATAAAAACAGATTGTATTAAACAATAAAGTTTTTGAATGGTACGGTCAAATAAACGGTCAAAAAAACAAAGAATGGAAAAAAAACAGAAAATGGATGGTAAGTGTACATTTCAAACAAACAAACAGGGCCAAAACAAAATAGTAGTATACTCGTATAAATTAAATATATACCTACATTTAATGTTTAAAACAACTACAGTATCCAACACTTACATATATCTCATGTCTCATTATAAGTTTTATGACATATAATTGAATATTATCCAACACCAATTCTAAATTCATACAACACACATTTTCAATTCTTATCGAACAATGTGGCTTGGTTATGATGTTGTTCATTGTTATCAACCAACACACTTTTGGAGTACACATTTTCAATTATTATCGAGCAATGTGGCTTGGTTATGATGTTGTTCATTTGGAATTTAGAGGTTTCCTTTGCTTTCGAATTTGATAAGGACTTCTTGTGATATGATGATTTGCCTGAAATCTTTTATACACTTTGATAGTTCAAATGACCACAATTGTACGTCTAGGGTGACAAACTCGGGACCAAGTTTCTTCATGTGTCTTCATGTGTATTTCAGTCATTGACCACAAGAGTCCTCCTAATAAACTTCGTCAGAAACAATGGAATGCCTTCAAGATCGAGATCATTGCCGACGGGAAAACCGTTAGAAGACCGAATGGGATCCGATTTACCGGACAGAACGGAACAGATCATATTGATAAGGAAAGGGATTTCATCCAACCCCAGTGTCAGCAATGGCGCAAAAGGTATCAACTGGTAGGTTTGTGATTGTATTTGATACTGTATTGCTCTAATCATAAGAGAGGTCAGTCTTGGAATTTTACATCAGAAAATAGTAATTTCGGAATTATAGAGAATAATGTAAGGTTGATGTCAACACTTAACAAGGTTTCTCTAATGGATTGACACGATTGATAAAATCTTTTAAACTTAGGAGAGGGGAGTGATATTTCTCAAAATACTTGGGAGAAAATGCTATTGCGGAAAAGTACAAGAGAGGGGGAGTCTAATTTCCTCATTATATTTTTTTGGTAGGGCAAGATTATTGCCAAGTTGCTTGGCCCCTGCATCAACGCAAAGGTCAATGAGACAACATGGGTAGAATATTTTATTTTACGAGGGATGAGGTTATAATTTTGCATACATCTACCTCTATGCGTAGGAACCACACCACCAGGTAGTATTTTTTTTCCTTCAAAATATTATAAAATTGTTTATTAAAGTAAATTATTATTATCAAAATGCTTTATTATTTTTTTCAAATGTGAGAAGGCATTTATTATGCCACATGGACAAATGGCATATATTGATTCCAGTCATTGGTTAGATAGGATATGGTCTTTTATCAAGAAAAAAAAAAGGATAGGACATGGTCTAGATTCCACGTTTCAAATTTCATAATCCAATTCAGTCAATTACCCCGCTTTTCTTTATTGGCACTCATCACATGCTGTGTACCCAATCAAAGTTGATTCAGATTTGTCTTATGATTTTCGAAAACATCACCTTACCTTCCATTATTACATAAAAATGGACCAGCCCAAATCAACCCTTAAACAAACACAATAGATTAAGAGCAGCTGCAGATGGGCTACCAGCTACATAGCCCTTGGGTCAACCAGACCAGGCCGCTAATGTTTGAGTGGACCCATGTCTGAATCAGATTTTAAGATTGATTTTTTTTTTTTAGAGGCGTTGGAGTGGGGGTGGTGGGGGTAGAAATCGTCTGCAATTCCGATCTCGTACAATTCCGTGCAATACCACCTTTAGGCGGTGACACGTGTATTGATACCAATACAATGGTCCAGATCTGCTACAACTAATAAAACATTATATCAGTGAAGAGGCATTTAAATCAGATCTGGACCATTGCATTGGAATCAATACACGTGTCACCCCCTGAAGGTGGTATTGCACGGAATTGTACGAGATCGGAATTGCAGACGAATTTTTTCCGGT
>NW_024869711.1:116177-209102 GCF_013358625.1 Macadamia integrifolia
CTTCTTCTCCCTCTCTTTCTTATAACCAATTCCATTCCCAAAAAACCATCCCTCTCTTGTGTTGCCAATAAACACCATTGGAGGTAAGTTGATCAGCCACAAAATCGCCTTCGCGAAGAACATGCAGGAATCGAACATGAGAAATAGCCGAGCCCATCACTTTAGAGTCCAAAATGATGTAATCAATTCGCCACGGGATTGAGGAACTGTTGTTGTTGAGAATGTTGACAATCATAAGATTATCACTTTCAATCCAGACATTATTCCAGCCATTCTGAATGACAAACTGCAAAGTCGTCCGAATGCCCAATGCTTCAGCAACATAAGCGTGAGTCACACCAATACCAGCAGACAGGCAATGTATAGGGTAGAAATCGTCTGCAATTCCGATCTCGTACAATTCCGTGCAATACCACCTTTAGGCGGTGACACGTGTATTGATACCAATACAATGGTCCAGATCTGCTACAACTAATAAAACATTATATCAGTGAAGAGGCATTTAAATCAGATCTGGACCATTGCATTGGAATCAATACACGTGTCACCCCCTGAAGGTGGTATTGCACGGAATTGTACGAGATCGGAATTGCAGACGATTTTTTTCCGGGTGGTGGTTCTGGTAAGGAGGCTATAAGCCTATTGGTTGACAAAGCATCAGACTCAATAGATATGCAGAGTAATCTGGAGGATCAGTTTCACGTAGGAGAATGTTCTCGTACATCCTTAGTTTGTAGATTTAGAATCTATTAAATGAAGAGAGAGAAAATTGATTCTAAATCTACAGATTATGATCACACATAAATCTGATCCAATCTTAGTAATCCGTGTATTCAGCACGTTTTAGGTGTTTCTTGAACTTCTTCAAAGTTGCGTACTTTGAAAGTTCTTCAAATCTTCAATGTTCAACTTTGACCCAAAAACAAATAAAAAATCTTCTTCTCTTCGTCTTTCTCTTTCTTTTTTCCCAAAATCTTCTTCTCTTCATCTTTCTCTTTCTTTTTTTCCATTAAAAAAAAAAATACTTTGACCATAAACACTCCGAGGGCTCTCCACAGACCCATTTCAGAAACAAATTCCGTGTGTGTGCAGGAAAACTTTGTCCATATATTTAGAAGATAACGCGAAGTCTATATAAGACTACAAGGCCTTATTCTTCATTGCTGCTTCTGGTTCATCAACCCCCCGCCCCCCCCCCCCCAATTAGCTTTTCCCTCTCTTCTTGTAATCTTTTGTGAGTTTTGTGTGCTTATTAGACTTGGCTCATCCTCCTTGCTTCTCTTTCTGATTATTTGTCAACAATCTATCTACAAAAAGATGTCTCCCCCGGGTGCGGGCGCGGCTACGGGAGCCATCATTGGTATTACAGGTAAGCTAATTAGTTTCTTGGTTTCAATACAAACTCACTTGTAACCATTCTTTCTATTTACCATTATCTAAAAGCAATCTACTTATTAGTTGTTTCATCAAGAGAAAAAAAATCTGGTTGTTAATGACTTGATGGAACTAACAAAAAAACCCGTTCCTCTAAGATCAAGCCTAGAAGTCTAAACCAGGTTAAGCATATTAGAAAGCTTCCAATTTGATTTTGATAAGATATCTAAATATTATATTTACTTATTTTTTTGCAGTTGCTTCAGTTGTTGGTGCTGTTGCAACCGTCGCAATAGTAATTGTAGTAATCAGATACTTGAACAAGGCTACAAAAGGAGCCACGCCATATGCGCATATCGAAATTGGCAACGGCAGAAAACCCATCTCGAATCCAGCAGCACAGGATTTTTCTGTTGTTCCGGACCCACAAATTGAAGCAACAATGAAGAGATTTTTCAGTAATATTGCCAAGGAGAAACCCATCATGTTCTCAGCTCAACAGTTGTCTGGTTTCAGTCAGAATTATAAAACAAGATTGGGATCAGGCGGGTTTGGTATTGTCTATAAAGGTGAGTTCCCAAATGGGGTGCCAGTGGCAATCAAAGTCCTTAGCAAAGCTTCAGACAAACAAGCTAAAGAGCAGTTCATGGCAGAAGTAAGCACAATTGGAAGAACATACCATGTCAATTTGGTTAGACTCTATGGTTTCTGTTTTGATTCCACAGTGCAGGCTCTTGTCTATGAGTACATGGACAAGGGATCCCTTGATAGTTTATTGTTCGACAAGAACCAGAAAATCGAATGGGAGAAACTGCACGAAATAGCAATTGGGACAGCGAAAGGGATTGCATACTTGCATGAAGAATGTCAGCAGAGAATAATTCACTACGATATAAAGCCAGGGAATGTCCTCCTTGATGCAGAACTATTTCCCAAGGTTGCGGATTTTGGATTGGCTAAGCTTTCTAATAGAGATTCTAGCCATATAACCATGACGGATTGTAGAGGGACACCGGGTTATGCTGCACCGGAGCTGTACATGCCATATCCAGTGACCCATAAATGTGATGTGTATAGCTTTGGTATGCTTCTATTTGAAATTCTGGGGAGGAGAAAAAACCACAATTCTAATCTAAGTGAGCCCGAGAACTGGTTACCAAGATGGACATGGGAGATGTTTGAGAAAGGGAAGCTAAGTGAGCTTTGGGAACAATTTGGGATTGAAGAGGAACATAGAGAGAAGGCAGAGAGGATGGCAATGGTGGCTTTGTGGTGTGTTCAGTACTTGCCGGATGCAAGACCTGTTATGAGCAATGTGGTGAGGATGTTGGAGGGAGGAAATGAAATCAAGTCTCCTCCAAACCCATTTCAACATCTAGTGTCTACTACTCCAAATTTGACTCTAAGCATTTGTAATTCGGACTATACTGTCTCAAAAGAACAACTATCCTCTACCTCAGATTTAGAGGATGTTCGATCAACAACTCTCATCACATAGAACTAAACTTGAATATGTAATTCAATTTTTGTTGATTTTCATTTTTAGATAATTTATTGTTGTTTATACTCTGTAAATAGATTGAAAGTCTTTAATTTTATTTTGTATTAAGGAAAATTTTACTGTCAATCAAAAAAATTTATGTTACCATTCTTCTAGTGCCCCTATGCCCAACAGATGTGGTTTGCTTTATGCGTCTCTATGCGGTCCTCATCTCATCCAAGTTGGACTATAGCAAATTGGGTTATGCATTGGAGGTGACATCCAGGCTTGACTAAAAGGGAGATGAAGGAACGTTTTCACAACTCATGCAGTCATCCTTTGGGGGAAGCACATGAACTCTACAGTCTTTGAAAGCACATACGTATCCTTTCGCCCCTTAGATGGATATGGTTCACAGGTATGTGAGACCATCTCAGCACTTGCGCCTCCTCCCTGCAGCCATATCTCTCCTCTTCGGCTTTCTCTTGCACCTTTTTCGAGAACCTACCACATCTTCACGGATGCTTCCCTATCCTCCAGGCCTTGTGCTATGGGGTTGGGATCCCCTGTCGTTAAGGGTCTTATGGGATCGAAATCCTCTACGACGGTAGTTTTTGGCGGAGGCTGGCAGAGGGTATGTGTGATTTTAACACGTGGCATTGTCCACGTGTATGGTGGATTGAGAGTTTGCCGGTCTAAAATCTGGCTTTTAAAATGAACCGGTTAGACGAAGCATAGCAGGTTCCTTTTGGGACCCAAACCCTATGAGTTCAGAATCTGTAGAGAAAATGTTCATTTGCATCTTCAGAGTTATGAACTTGGTGCAACGTAATCCCTTGAGAGATAGGAAAAGAGACTGTAAAAAATATTTCAAAAGGAGTCGAGGACGACAAGATCACTAGTTCCAGGTCGAGGTGGGGGACTGAATATGCGTTGATTTGTAGTTTGTTGCCGTCGAGAACAGTTGATACGGTATACCCTTCCTCTAACACTAGCTCCGATGAAGCTGTTATAGCATTAAACAAGCTATTTTGAAAGCATGCATGAAGTGTACAGATAAAAACCAGTTTATTTTTTCACTTTTCAATAAATAAAAGGAAAAATTTCTACAATAGCTCACCTGATCTTACAAATAAATAGATGAGAATAAAGATGAGAATGGAAGAGAAAGCCATTGGGGAACTCAAACCCTAAATCCTTCAAAAGGGAAAGTAGGAAAAAGAAACAGAGTACATTGAAGCCCCTGGAACAACTGAGCAGTAAGCAACACCCATTAAGAGGAGGAAGGCACTATCGACAATCGACTATGACTGAATAGAAGAGAAGAAAAAGAAGAAGAAGAAACAGAGGATCGGCAAACTCTCAATCGGAACCTGCTATGCTTCGTCTTAGGTTTTGGGGGGTTTTGGTCGATAAAATGAACCGGTTCATTGAGGAAATCAAATTTCAGACTGGCAAACCCGAAATCCACCATACACGTTAACAGTGCCACGTGTCATCATCGAACTTACCCTCTGCCCGCCTCCGCCCAAAACTACCGTCGTAGAGGATTTCGATCCGTTGTTGTGATTGTGGTCATCTTTATACGGTAATTACTGCCAGTGATGTGGCCACGTTGGCCTCATCCAACGGTATCCATTTTCGTTCCGTTACGAAACAAATATGTAAAGAATTTTGAAGGGCGATTCTTAATAGAGAGAAAACCATCTTTCTTCAATGGGAAATTAGACAAAGAGTCTTCGTATAATAAACCTCGAAAGAAAAACAAACATCTGATCTAATCTATCTATTATTGAGAAGCCCAAATCACTCAATTACCAAACCCCATCGTCTCTCTCTCTCTCTCTCTCTGAGATCTTCAGGTATTCAGGTATCTTCATTAATTTCAACAGAGGGAGTTTTTTTATCTCCATTTTGGATCTTCTGGTATCTTCATTGATTGCAACAGAGGAAGATCTACAGTTTTTTTTTTTTTTTTTTTTTTTTTTTGGTAAGGTATCTACAGTTACCGACCATGCCGTTAGATTGGGGCTTAAAGCCGCTATATCTTCCACTCAGATTGCCAAGTCTTGACCAAATGCCTCTTGGATGATTTGAAACCCCCCCCCCCCCGCCGGGGGACCGGTTGAGGTCTCTAAATTTTGTTAAATGTTAGGCTCCTCCTACATTCCCTTGAGTTTTACTATTTTTCGTATGTACACAGTGATTACTATTTTTCATATGTATACAGTGATTACTATTTTTCAAATATATAAGCATATGATGTCTCATTCATGAAATAGAACCATACATCTCCCCTAACCAAAACACAATCGAGCATACGATATGTCTCATTCCTGAAATAAGAAGGTTCCATCTTCCTTTTGTGTGTGAGAGACCAGAGACCCCACTGAGTAAAAACAGAAAAAGAAGTTTAGACTTTATGCTTAATGATGACAAGAGCCTAAAAGAACATCAAACCAGCAGAGATCTCACTCCAGGTTTCCCATCTTTCACTATCTAACCTTTACTGAGTGGGAGAATAGCTTGTTGCCCACAGTTACCTCTCCCGATCGGTCACGCCATACCATACCACCATTTTTTTTTTGAAATAGGTTAATCTTCTTCAAAACGGGGTAACCGGGTAAGAATTCAAAACAAAGATAACATTCTTCTTTCCACTTTTCTTTTCAATGTTTGATTAATAACCCATTCCCCCTCTTCATTTTCCAATTCTCGGCCACTCATCTATTTTCCTTTCTAAGGAGTCCACATCTTCTGCGACCGCTGCAACATTGCAATGAGCATCCGACAGTTGGGAACATCCGAACACACACCTCAAGGGGCTCCCGAGTGATTATTCTCTGCAGTGAGTGCAATGATGCAGTGAACATCGGATGGCTGAGAGCATCCGAACATGCGCCCCGAGGTCCTCTCGGTCATCCGATGCTCACTGCATCACTGTAGTCACTGCAGAGGATGTTTTTGCAGGGGCTCCCAACCACCAGATGCTCATTGCACCTTTGCGGTGGCTGCAAAGGGCTACAAAGGATGTGGAGGCTAGGGGTGTCAAACGGTGCGGTTCTGGTTATTCAGTTCGGTTCTGATTCGGTTTACATTTTGATAAGGTGAAACCAAAACCGCACCGAATAGGAATAAGGTGAAATCAGAATCATTTTTATCTGGTTTCGGTTATAACAATTTTTAATCAGTTTTTGTTATTCGATTCATGATATAGCCAAAATAACCTCTCCTCTCGGTGGGGCCAATGACACGTGTCGCTTCTGAGACACGTGTCCTCCGCCAGACGAAGGTTCCAAGAAACCACTCACACTCGAGCACGCTCAATCACCGAGGCACGCCCGCAGAATCACGCGGGATCACGTCGTCTGCATGAGGAGAATATTCCCCCCAGAAGGGTGGACGTATTCGAGTAGGACTCTAAGAGGGAAAAAGGGGGAAAAACCCTAAGGCCGGAGAGCTATATAAGAAGGCATGGAAGAAAAGGGAAGGTAAGCTCTGATACCCTCACCATTACTCCCTTATTGAACTATGCGGCCGACCCTGACTTGAGCGTCGGAGGACTAACCCCGGACAAAGTTCCGGGCCTCCGTCGTCTGTGTTTGTGTAGGTTGGACTAGCGGGGTTTTTGGCAGCAACAGATTGGCGCCGTCTGTGGGAACGACGGTAATGGTGGGGAGAACCTACAACCGAAAAAGGACGAGAGCAACGTCCAATATAGACATGGGGGAAGAACCTTCAGGGGAGCTTCCTCCCTCGGCGGAGATTGGACGAGAAAGGGGCCATGACGACCGGGAAGTGTCCGTCAGATACCAGCGGTCGGCTGGATATTCAGTACGTGAAGGCAGCGACCATCAGCCTCCCGCGACCCAGGAGTACGTGACAAGGCAGCAGTTCGAAGACCTCCAGGACAAATATAACCGGATGGCCGAGACTATGAGGGAGGTCTCCAAAGCTGTTTCCCATAGGACCGGCGGAGCACCCCCAGGTCCCCACGTCCAGTTTGAGAGGGCTCGAGAAGAAGACCAAAGCAGTACAGGATCGACGAGGGCCGGTCGTGACCCTCGAAGCCGAGCAAGGGAGAGTCCCGCGCCCCGAAGTAGGACGCGACGCGCCGCCAGAGACCCGCATGGGGATCAGCACCAAGGAGACAAGCAGAGGTCCGAGGACTCAGGATTAAAGAGGATGATCTTAGACCTGAAGGACGAGATCAGAAAGGTGGCAGAAAACCAGACAGGGAACCGCGAGCCCGACCTCACCAATGATACGGCCTTAGCTGACGAGGTCATAAGGGACCCGCTCCCGGTCGGTTTCCGCCTGCCCAAGTACAACACCTATGACGGGTCGGGGGACCCCGTCGATCACTTGGAAGGCTTTAAGGTCGCCATGCAATTCCATCGCGTCTCGGAAAATATTACGTGTCGGGCCCTCCCATTGACGTTCAGGGGGGCGGCGAGGCTGTGGTATAACCGACTACCGACGAAGTCGATCCACAGCTTCAGCGACCTGAGTTACTTCTTCGTGAAGGGGTTCTCTAGTAGCCAGCCCCTCCAGAAGACTACGTTGAACCTAACCAATGTCAAACAGCAAGAAGGGGAATCGCTGCGGAATTACATGAAGCGATTCCAACAAGAAAAGATCACAATCAGGGGCCTAGACCCGAAGGAGGAGTTCACGGCCCTGCTAGGTGGCGTCAAGGACAAGGAATTGAAGAGGTCCCTAGCGAAGCATACGCCTAGAGATCTGACCGAGCTGAGGGCGCGATGCGATAAGTACATCCAGATGGAAGAAACCCTCCAGGCAGATGAAGAAGTCGAAAGGAAGGCGGCGAGGAAGAGGCCCTTAAGGGTTGATGATAAACCCGTCGAAGAAAGAAAAAGACGAAAGTCCGAGCGCAGTCGGGCCCCCAGTCCACCGAGGAAGTTTGAGAGGTATGCACCCCTGAACCGAAGGCGAACAGAGGTGTTAATGCAGATAAAAGATTCTCCAGATGCCAGGGCCATGAAGTGGCCAGGAAAGATGGGGCGACATCCCGAAAGACGCAATGTGGATAGATACTGCCACTTCCACAGAGACCACGGCCATGACACCGAGGACTGTTGGCATCTCAAGGGGGAGATAGAAGGAATGATCAGAAGGGGATACTTAGGCAGATTTGTAGATCGGGAGAAAGAGCTAGCTTCAGAAGGCAATGGCCGGAGAGATAACCGTCGAAGAGATGGCGGAGGTCGGTATGAAAGAGGGGGGCTCGCCCGCAGAGGAAATCAAGAACAGCGGAGGAACCAGACACCAGAGGAAGATGAACGCCGGCCTCGAGAGGAGAACAAGAGCCCAACAAGAGTTATAGCAACCATCTGTGGAGGCCCGGCCGCAGGAGAGAGTTCGGTCTCTGCCAGGAAGGCGAAGGCCTACGCGAGGAGCGTACATGTGGCAGAATGGTCGAACAAGAAGGCGAAGACGGGGACGGTCATCTCCTTCTCAGACGATGATCTGGAAGGGGTACAGACCCCGCATGACGATGCCTTGGTCATCGCCATGACTATAGGAGATTGCAAAGTGAAGAGGATCTTAATGGATAATGGCAGCTCAGCTGATATCCTGTTCCTCGAAGCTTTCCGGAAGATGGGCCTCGACGAAGGAAAGTTAAAGAAGGTCGAACACCCGTTGCAGGGATTCTCTGGCGCCCCGGTGAAAGTGGAAGGGTCGATAGAGCTGCCGGTTCGAGCTGGCACCGGAGATCGCCAGGCGACAGTGATGATCAACTTCCTGGTGGTGAGCATTACATCAGCGTATAATGTCATACTAGGAAGAGTCGGGTTGAATCTGTTGAAGGCCATCGTCTCCACCCCCCATCTCAAAATGAAGTTCCCTACCAAGAATGGCGTCGGGGAGTGTCGGGGTGATCAGGAGACGTCCCGAAGATGTTACGCCACTACTCTCTGGGGAAAAGAAAAGGCGGGTGAGACGCTCCCAATAGAGGATCTACGTGATGATGCCAGTTATCAACGGGGAGAGCCGGCCGAAGACCTGTTGCAAGTTGAAGCTGAAGAAGGAGACGACACCCGGCAATTCCAGATTGGGGCTACCATGCCAAGGCCGCAACAGGAGAGACTCATCTCATTCCTACGGAGCAACGCTGACGTATTCGCCTGGTCGGCGTCGGACATGCCCGGGATTGACCGAGAGGTAATAGAACATCACCTAAATGTTAGCCCAATGAAGAAGCCGGTGCAGCAGAGGAAGAGGACGTTCGCCCCAGAAAGGCAGAAGAAGATAGATGAGGAAGTAGAAAAGTTACTGAAGGCCCGGTTCATCCGCGAGATTCAGTACCCGGAGTGGATATCTAACGTGGTGATGGTCCCGAAGGCAAACGGGAAGTGGAGGATCTGCATCGACTTCACCGACCTGAATAAGGCCTGCCCCAAGGACGCATACCCCCTGCCAAAGATAGACCTACTCATCGACGCCACGGCGGGATACGAGGCGCTGAGTTTCATGGATGCATACTCGGGGTACAACCAAATCAAAATGGCTGAGGCTGATGTCCCGAAAACATCCTTCATAACTGAAGGAGGGTTGTACTGCTATGAGGTCATGCCTTTCGGGCTAAAGAACGCAGGGGCCACCTACCAAAGGTTGGTGAATAAAGTTTTCAAAGGACTGATCGGCAAGACCATGGAAGTGTATGTGGACGACATGCTCGTGAAAAGCCTGAAGGCGGAAAGGCACATCCAAGACTTGGAAGAGGCGTTCCAAGTGCTGCGACGGTACGGCATGAAGCTGAACCCGGCAAAATGTGCCTTCGGAGTAGCCTCGGGGAAGTTCCTCGGCTTCATTGTCTCGGAAAGAGGAATCGAAGCCAACCCAGTCAAAATACAAGCCATTCGGGACATGAGGTCACCCCAGAACGTAAAGCAAGTCCAGGAGCTGACGGGTCGGGTAGCCGCCCTCGGAAGATTCATGTCTCAGTCTGCTGATAGATGCCTTCCTTTCTTCAAGGCGCTGAAAGGGGCTAAAAGGTTCGAGTGGACGGAGGAGTGCGAAAGATCTTTCGAGCAATTGAAGGAGTACTTGGCCGCACCCCCACTGCTGACAAAGCCGAACACCGGAGATGTCCTACAGCTGTACCTTGCTGTATCGGCAGTTGCTGTAAGCGCCGTACTGACGAAAGAGGAAGGAAAGCAACAACGGCCAATATACTACGTCAGCCGAACCCTTTTAGATGCCGAGACAAGATACCGAAAGGCGGAGAAAGTGGCGTACGCCCTCGTGACGGCGGCAAGAAAGCTGAGGCCATATTTTCAGTCACATACAGTATGCGTACTCACCGACCAGCCTCTGAAGAAAATACTGCAGCGACCAGATATGTCCGGTCGTCTGGTAAATTGGGCCATAGAGCTGGGAGAGTTCGACATCCAGTACAAGCCGAGAACCGCAATTAAAGCACAGGCCCTCGCAGACTTCATAGCGGAGACGACGATCCCCGATGACCCGCAGGAATCTGCCGAGGGACGAGCAGATGAGGCTTGGACACTGTATGTGGATGGGGCTTCCAACAGCGATGGAAGTGGCGCTGGAATTGTGTTGGTAAGCCCCGAAGGCTTCAAAGTAGAGTGCGCCCTATGGTTCGACTTCGACGCCTCCAACAACGAAGCAGAGTACGAAGCGATAATAGCCGGAATTAATCTGGCTCGGGCTTTGATGGTGAAGGAACTAGTAGTGCATAGCGACTCCCAACTCGTGGTGCGGCAAGTGAATGGCGAATACGAGGCCAAAGAGCAGAGGATGGCCGAATACTTGAACACGGTGCGAGAAAGGTCAGCGGCTTTCAAGGAATTTGAGGTAAAGCAGGTGTCACGAGAAGAGAATGCTAGCGCAGACGCACTATCACAGCTGGCCACTTCCGACTTCGCAGAACTTGGACGAGCGGTGTATTTCGAAGTACTACCACAGCCAAGCATCGAGAAACCCCGCGAGGTGTTACCCGTAGGTGAAAACGGCCAAAGCTGGATGGACGCCATAATAGAATACCTCAAGGAGGGGAAGCTCCCAGAGAACAGGGACGAAGCAAGAAAAGTAAGCACGAGGTTAGCACGCTTCTTCCTGAAGGATGACACACTATACAAGATAGGGTTTACCTCACCATACCTCAAGTGCCTGGATTCATCTGACGGCGAGTACGCGCTCCGGGAAGTGCATGAAGGGATATGTGGCCAACACCTTGGAGCCCGGGCCCTGGCACACAAAGTACTAAGGCAGGGCCTGTACTGGCCGACAATGAGATAGGACGCAGAATCACTGGTCAGGAAATGCGTCAAGTGCCAGATGTTCGCCCCCGTGCCCAGGCTACATTCTACCGAGCTATCGTCCTTATCTAGCCCAGTACCGTTCGCCATGTGGGGGATGGACATCTTAGGCCCGTTCCCCCTGGCCACGAGACAAAGGAAGTTTGTCGTGGTGGCAGTCGACTACTTCACGAAGTGGGCGGAAGCCGAAGCCCTAGCGACGATAACAGAAAAGAACATAAGAGACTTCTTCCAAAGGGCGGTGGTATACAGATTCGGAATCCCCCGGGTCGTGGTTACGGACAATGGAACTCAGTTTGCCAATCCAACCTTCGATGCGTTCTGTGAAGCCCTCAGCATCAACCACAGGAAAACCTCCGTCGGGTATCCCTCGACCAATGGGCAAACAGAAGTAACCAACCGTACGTTACTCCAAGGGATAAAAAAGAGGCTAGATGATGCCAAAGGACTATGGGCAGACGAGTTGCACCACATCCTCTGGGCCTACCGCACCACTGAGAGGCTAGCTACCGGAGAAACACCATTCATGTTAACATACGGCACTGAAGCTGTACTCCCAGTGGAGATAGGGGCTATTACCCATCGGATTCGGTACTACAACGAAGACGAAAACGACGGAGGACTCCGGGCAAATTTGGACCTCTTGGCAGAAACTAGAGAAGCTTCACAGGAAAGGATCGCCGCCTACCAGCGGAGGGTCGCTAGGCACTACAACACCAAAGTCCGGAAGAACGAGTTTAGGCAGGGCGACCTTGTCCTCAGAAGGGCGGAAGTGTCGGACCCAAGGCATCAAGGGAAGCTAGATCCAAACTGGGAAGGTCCCTACAGAGTCTCGAGGGTAATACGACCAGGGTCCTATCACCTAGAGACTACGGGGGGAGTAAGGGTACCCCGATCGTGGAACTCCGATAATCTAAGAAAATTCCACCAGTAGTAAAGTGGTGGCTCTAAAAATTTTTCCGTCTGTAGTTCTTTGCAATTATTGTCCTTTTGAACCTTAAGTTGTAATTCATTTTGAAATCCGCAAGATTTTATGGATAATACGAGAGCTGGTTTACGGCAACTGAATTCTCCAGGCTGATTACCTCTAACCCTGCGGAACGGATGACTGAAGGTCCACACCTTGGAGGCACAAACAATGCTAGGTTCACTCGGCAATCACCCCTTCGGCTCGGAATTCGGCCATAGCCGAACTGACCTGACCGAAGGGCTAGCATCTAACAGACCCCTCGGCTGGAGCCGAGGGTACACTTGGTGATTCTGACTATCGGACAGTCGACCTTCGGTGAACCTTTCGGCCTAAGCCGAAAGCAAAACACTTGGTGTATTGCTTGGCGATTCTGACTATTGGACGGTCGACCTTAGGGGAACCCTTCGGCCTTCGTCCGACTTACTAATAGGTCGACCCTCGGTGAAGACCTAGCATCTAATGGACCCTTCGGCTGGAGCCGAGGGTACATACGGTGGATTACCTGGACTATTGAAGGGTCGACCTCCGGTGAACCCTTCGGCTGGAGCCGAGAGGGAAAACACTTGTAAAATATTGCGTGATAACAGGGTCGGCCTTCGTCTGACTTACTAAGAAGGTCAACTAGGGTTTCGGCCCTCTGCAACTATTTACGAACTGAAGATCATTAAATAGACAGTTGGAAAAAGAACGATTGCATTCATAAAGCCCGAAGGCATGGATTACATACGAAGCCCGAAGGCAAAGATTACATTAAGGCCCGAAGGCTAGTTACATGACAAGAAGGGGGTAGCCTGCGCTGAGAGCCGAGGCGACCTCAAGGAGCGTCCGTCGGGTTCACGGCCTCGTCTTCGGCGGGAAGTGCCTCCTGGTCCGAACCTCCACGACCAGGGGTCAGAGGGACTTCCTTATGCAGCTGGACTTCGCCTTCCTCGCTGCAGCCTCCACCGTCGGCGTCTGCAACCTTGGTGGCTGATGGCACCACCTCCACATCGTCGTCCTCGAAGATGAGGCCGCTGTCTGCAAAGGAAACCCCAGGGTAGCGCCCGAGGACCCAATCTCGGACCTCGGTAGCGCCCATTGTGTACCCTGGGGCGATGGCGTTCTTGATCTCCTCCTTGAAGGCCTCGGAGGACCGATACTTCTCGACCCCTCGGGCTTCGGCCTCCTGAAGGCGGGCCCTCACTTGTGACTTCAACTCCGAGAGCTTCCGATCGCACTCTCGGCGCTCGAAGGCTAGGTCCCTCTCCAGGTGCTCCACCTTCTCGAGGAGGGTGGAGCGCTCGTTGTCTAGGGAGACCTTCTCCCTCTCGCTGGCTTCCAGCTCCCGAGACATGGCCTCGGCTCGAGCCGCCAGCTGACCCATCTGGTTCTGAGCCTGCACAGAGCACCGAAGGTCAGAATAAAAAAATACATATATAGTACAAGTAAAAAAAGAGGCAGGAAGACCGAAGGGGAAGGAGGACCGAAGCTTACCCCCGCCATGTAGATGCACGCCGAGGTGATCAGTGCCGCCGTCCCTTGCTTCTGGGCTTCGGTGGCATCTCGGGGAAGACTCCCCTTCATCACCAATTCTCTGGCAACCCGCCCGACGGCCAGAGTGTCGTCTTCTTTCACCGACCATTGTGGGATGAACCCCACCTCAGCCCTCGTCGACGAGACCCGCGGACCTCGGGAGGCAGCGGCGGACGAAGGGTCTTGAGCCAGACCGTCTCTAGGAGCAGCGAGGGCTTGGACAGCCTCGGCAGTCGACCCCTCCACCCTGGGCCTCTTCTTCGGGGTCTCGGAAGACGGGCCCGCCTTTTCCTTTCTCTTGGACTTCGGCTGCTGGGGGGCGTCACGTGCCTTGGCCTCCTTTATCTTTTCCTGCCTTGCAGCGGCGGCGGCCTTAGCCTCGGCTCTGGTAACTTGCACTGCAAGAAGAAGCAAGAAATATTAGTACGAAGGACCGACACTCGAAGGAAGCAGACGGAGGCTAGCCTAACTCACCCGGGCTAAGCCCGAACTTGAAGAGGATGGCGTCGGACTTGAGGCAGTCGGCCTCGACTGGAGAACAGCCTTCCTGTCGCCTCGCCATCGCCAACGACTCCGCGTCTGCCCCGAATAGGGCAGGGGCGGAGTTCACATCCCTAAGGTCCGGGATGTCCCAGACCGTACCGAAGGGCACCCCCTCGGTCAACTTTACAAAGAAGTACTTTTCCTTCCATCCGTGGATGGAAGTCGGGTAACCCTTCAGGAGCTGAAGGTCCTTTCGGGGGTAAAAATAGTACCAGCCCGTAAGTCCCTTGCAGGCCTGAAGAAGAAAGCAGTTGATGAAAAGTTGAAGGGAGAGAGGCCTCTTGTGCCGAACGAAGAAGATGACGAAGCTTAACGCTTGTCGCCACCCGTTCGGCGTTAGCTGGGTCGGGCTTACCCCATAGTGCCGAAACACTTTGGTAAAGAAGGGGTGGAGGGGCAGCCGAAGGCCTGCCTTGAAGGCCTCCTTGTACAGGCACAGCTCCTCGGGGTTCCGATAGCTGGCTCGGTCAAAAGGTCTGGGCAGACGGAGCTCGAAAGCATCCGAAACACCGAAGGAGGCCCTCAGCTCCTCCAGTTCTGGTTCGTCCATCGTGGAGACGATCTTAAGGGCCTCAACTTCTAGGGGCTCCTGTGTCTGGGCTCGGGCGTCGAGCACCCTCTCCCTGAACTCCTCACCGTTGGAGCCTCCCTTGGACCCCGACGGTGAGGCCGCTGACAATGAGTCGCGGGAGGAGGGAGAGTCGGTGGAATCCGAGGACATCCCTCGGACTTCCCCAGGACTCCTATACCTACGTCTTGGTCTTGACCTCTCGCGGGACGACGGGCTGTAGCCCGACGAGGAAGACATCACTTACTTGTTGCTAAGCTAAGGAAGAAGAGGACGAAGGTTAGAAGGGGATCCGAGGCCGAAGGTGAGCTCTCCGAAGGAAAAAAAGAAAGGTTGCCCCACAAATGGCCCCCCACACTATATAGAGGGGGGAATGGCGGTACGACTTCCCGAGCATTAATGGCACCGCCACGTCAGGGTACGAAGCCTCGAGGTTTGCGCCCGAACGAACCTAGCAGACGATCTCACCTTCGGTTGGGAGTTCGGCCAAAGCCGAACGGACCTGACCGAGGGTCCCTCCTTCGGTTGGGAGTTCGGCCAAAGCCGAACGGACCTGACCGAGGGTCCTTCCTTCGGTTGGGAGTTCGGCCAAAGCCGAACGGACCTGACCGAGGGTCCCTCCTTCGGTTGGGAGTTCGGCCAAAGCCGAACGGACCTGACCGAGGGTCCCTCCTTCGGTTGGGAGTTCGGCCAAAGCCGAACGGACCTGACCGAGGGTCCCTCCTTCGGTTGGGAGTTCGGCCGAAGCCGAACGGACCTGACCGAGGGTCCCTCCTTCGGTTGGGAGTTCGATCAAAGCCGAACGGACCTGACCGAGGGTCCCTCCTTCGGCAGGGAGGCTCGGCCAGAGCCGAACGGACCTGACCAAGGGTCCCTCCTTCGGTTGGGAGCTCGGCCAAAGCCGAACGGACCTGACCGAGGGTCCCTCCCTCGGCAGGGGGCTCGGACAAAGCCGAACGGACCTGACCAAAGGTCCCACCCTCGACAGGGGGTTCGGCCAAAGCCGAACGGACCTATCCGAGGGTCCCTCCCTCGGCAGGGGGTGCGGCGAAGCCGAACGGGGCTGACCAAAGGTCCCACTTTCAACAGGGGGCTCAGTAAAGCCGATCCGAAGCTGCCTAAGGTCTTTCTCTCGATCAACCCCAAGCCTTGGTCACTGGTAATGCCAAGGCCGAAGGAACAAGTCAACCTAAGAAGATGGTTACTCCCACAGGAAGAAGCTCCTAGTGGAAGTAAGGGGGCTCCTGATATAGCCAAAATAACCTCTCGATGGGGCCAATGACACGTGTCGCTTCTAAGACACGTGTCCTCCGCCAGACGAAGGTTCCAAGAAACCACTCACACTCAAGCACGCTCAATCACCGAGGCACGCCCGCAGAATCACGCGGGATCACGTCGTCTGCATGAGGGGAATATTCCCCCCAGAAGGGTGGACGTATTCGAGTAGGACTCTAAGAGGGAAGAAAGGGGAAAAACCCTAAGGCCGGAGAGCTATATAAGAAGGCACGGAAGAAAGGGGAAGGTAAGCTCTGATACCCTCACCATTACTCCCTTATTGAACTGTGCGGCCGACCCTGACTTGAGCGTCGGAGGACTAACCCCGGACAAAGTTCCGAGCCTCCGTCGTCTGTGTTTGTGTAGGTTGGACTAGCGGGGTTTTTGGCAGCAACAATTCACAACCGGTTTACATGGGGCTAGTGTCATTTTAGAAAATGGTTTGCATCCTACAGCTAGTGTGAATCCTATATATATTAAATTTCTTAAAGAGTTAAGACAATATACATTTATTTTACAAAGGACAATATATTTTCTATGTAAAAGACTACACATATTATAACTAATTAACTATGATCCTAGAAATTAGAAAATCAGAAGTATGATTGTGTGAAAGTGAAGCTCCCTTCTCGGTTAGTGCTTTGCTTTTTTTTCTTTTTTTTTTCTCCCCTTTTTTTGTAGAGAACCATTGAATTTCAACATTTAAGTCTTAATACTAGGTACCGATGGTTACTAGGTACCGGCTAACCATCGGTTTTCCAATTCAGTTCGGTTCCAAATCAAAATTATGAACTCTAAAACCAAAATCGGATCAATTTACTATGGTCCAATTCGATTCGACTATAACCGATCAGTTTTGGCTCCGGTAAATAGTTTCGGTAATATATTGACACCCTTAGTGGAGGCCTTTCTGTCACATAAAAACCCAATTGATCTATTTTCCTTTTATGATCCAGACCGTGTAAATAATTCTCCACAAAAGCCTCCTCTCTCACTAGCTACCGGAGCATCATAGAAATGTGGAAGCCCATTGAAGACCGAAGATACGGTTTTACGAAGCAGCCACTTCTTTGCCATCTGAGTCTGCAAAAATTGCAGTACTTGAGGCAACTCCGTAGTGGCTTTTTTATTTTCTTGTCTCCTCCATCTCCAGTCTTCAATGATCTCTCTCAACCTTGATGACCATTCATAAGGATTGACCTCATAATTAAAGGCTATACTGTTATTGGACTGGTATTGCATGTCGAGATGGGGCCATCCAACATAGACGCTGCACTTCATAGGAAATTCCCCTTGCTTTTTCATCCATTAAAGTAAAAAAATATAACTATCCAAAATTGAAATTTCAACCATTTTGAAAAGCTTTATAAATTATAAGACAACTAGACAATAACCAATGGCAGGGCCAAGGCTTAGACTATGAACGTTTTTATGGTGGATACCACTTTTTAATACAAGGATGAATCTTCTGATAGACTAGGAACTTGCCAAATATGTCATGATAAAAGGATTGGGCCCACCTTCAAATGGGCTCCAACCTGACAAATAACTAGATAAAACCAAAGTGAATAAATGCCCCACCATTACCCTTAGGTGTTCATTCGACCAACTTAAGAAACCCTATTAATGGTAACATAAATTGTCAGTAAGAATAAGAATTCCCAATTCCCCAAGACTAATGGAATGGCTAGCCTATTGCTAAGTTATCCGAAAAAAATAAATCTCATACGTAGCAGAATAAACCAATGAAATAGTTAAAAAGTTTGAAAAACAACTGGAAATTTGTAAGTGCATGAAGGACAGTCCAATACACTGGTCATACAACTGAAATAACCTTTGAAATTTTGCATGTGGTTGATCTGATGGATACCCTATTTATTTAATAAATCAGTCAAATTGGCTATATCAGTGTCCCCCATGTGGTTGAAATCAGAATTTTACTAATTTGACTGGCCAATCTATTTAAACACAATTATCTTTCAATATGCTAATAGAATGTATTTTACCATGTTGAGGTTCATAATAAATAATAAGAAAAGGGAAAAAAACAAATCCAACTATGCGGAAAACATTAGAGCCGTCAACAACTTATCCCATTTTCCACCACGTGGACTCATCATTTGATCATTTTAAGCATAACAGTCATGAAAAATCCCTTAAAAAAACCGCATGTCAAATTGGTGGTCCATTTCAACTATATAAGGCCTTAGCCCTTGTTATTTCAATGGTATTTGTTTTACAATAATTGATTGCTTCATACAATTTTGAAAGCTTTATTCTAACACGGCTATGCCAGATTGGGTTGATGATCAACTCATATTAGATAATTACATGAACAACACGTCTACAAAGTCCAAATGCCAATAGATACTCACATGAGCCAAAAGAACTAAAAAACCAAATCAGATCCTACAGTAAAGGTGTGATCTGATGTCCTCACTTTTTTCACTACATGACAATATTTGTTTGCCTCCAAATTTCATGAACATGAATCCACATCATCATCTAATCATTGAATAATTTTCAATCTAATATTACCACATGTCAAAATAAAACTGAAAAAAAAAATTCAAAACAATGTTTAAAAAAATAATGGGCAAACCTTTGAATTACAAGCATAAAACCTCATATATGGTAGGTCAAACAGTTAACTGAGGCCACCATATTCAACGTGTAACTTATCTCGAGATTTTAATCAATTCGATGGTTAGAAGCCAAAAAATAAAAAAAATTAAATAATAAGCAACTGAAAGTTTTGCAACCACCAAGGTCCTACCACCCCACCCCCTCCTCTCCCTTCTATGAGCTTTAAAATGGGAGCAGAGTTGTATGCACATCCCGTTAGGGGTATGTTAAATTGGCGGGTTGGGCACAGAAAGAACTTCAGCCCCCACCTCCACCCTTTCCACCCACAAGGACCATGGTACAAGGTGGATTCATCCCTTGACAAAGGAAAATTCAAAAATAACTTCGAAAACACAGCCCTTGTCACTCTATATCTTCTTTCATTACTAATAAGGAGCATAATACTTGGTAAATTAAAATTTTTTATCATGATCAATGTTCTTCAATTTAGCATGGTCGCAGCCTAATTGAGCCACATGGAAGCCTTCTATAACCAATTCAAACTATTAGATAGGTATCCCCCATTAACTGTATGCAAATTTATATTCATCAACCATATAACTCACTATGTATTGGATTTTCTATCTTGTTTTTTGAATTGTGCAACTGTCTTTCCAAAACTTTATCTTCCCAATGATTTATTTTGCCGCATTGTGGATGTTAGTTTTCTATGAAACCTAAGCCAAATAAAAAGATGATTAGGACCCATTAGTGCACCAATCTAGTTTCCAATTTAGCCAGTAAATGATAGCCAGCTATCCATCTTACCAACACATGCAGAACTTGCAACTCTGCCTTTTAGTGAAGTAGAATTATTTATTATGATAATGAGATGACTTATGTTGATTTAGCTATAGTGGGACCTTTTTTTTTTTCTTTTACTGAAATGGGCACAACATGGTTGGACCATTTGTTCATTTTGAATTTGCCTACTTCATTTCTCAGCGCAGATCCTGAACCTTTTTTAAATTCATTTGGAGAGTTATATTGCTACTACTGGTACTTGCTCGTGCATAGAAATGGAGACCCATTGTGTAGTCCTTGAGCTAGTGACAGCCACAGAATGTATAAGGAAATTGGGCGGCTACCATATATTAGTATATTTTGGGCCATGTAGACAAGCTTATCTTAATAGGCCACGATGAGATTTACTAGGCTGAAGGGACGAACACTACGAAACCTATTAGAAAACCAGAACCACAATGAACCAAAACTGAGAACATTAGGCAGAAAATTGCTACGGTCCACTGGAAGTCTAATAGATGGATTCTGTGCCTAAAATATCAAGGCAATCTGATATTATCAAGTGTGAACAGAAAATAGAAACTAAAGAAAACCAGAAATTATCAACTCATAAGAGTAGCAATAACTCACACTGTTGGTCAGATGCCTCTCAAATTATGGTTGAAGGTAAAGACAACACTCAGCCTTATCCCAACTTGGTGGTAGAGACAATATCAAAAAAGGAGGCCCATCCAACAGCTGTATTGGAAGGACCGAAGCATGAAATTCCTGCAACTAGAATGGCGCAAAACAGAAATCACAAGATAAGAAAAAATAAAGAAAACCTGCAAAAATGAGTAGTAGCAGCAGGAATAAATTAAGAATAAGAGACCGAGGAAAGTTTAGAAATCTCCCCAGTGGTAGGCCATGATAGAGTGAAGCTACTTGCTGGAACTGACAGAACAGTAAAAGAAAAGGAGAAGAAGAACCGCAAAAGCCTGCAGGAAAGGCATCACCACCAATCTCAATCCAAGTATTCACCACCTTGGAGTTGCTGCTGCTTCAACACAGTAGCCACCAACTTCACAACGAAGAAGACACAAAATGGTATCGCCCAAATCGATTGGGGTGTTCTACCGTTACACATATCTATAATAATGAAGGTTGGATTACAAAATGAGTAACTTTCTATAAGTGAGAGAGTACTAAATAGCATATACTCTAAAAGGAAGATCTTATTGCTATTACATAAAAAGGATGACTTAACTACTAAGAATCTATTACAAAATAGAAACTAGAATAAAAGGTAATCAATAGAAAAATATTCAGCATCTAGGAATGCTTTAATCACATTAGTCCAAACCACATTTACCACCCACTAAAGCTCCTGATAAAATAAAAACCGAGGACTCTTCCTCCACATAAAAGCATCCTCCAACTCCCCCATCACACATCTGCAGCAGCTCAAACCTATCAAAATGATTCCCAAATACACCCAACATGGAGAAAAAATCATCCACTGCACCAATGTACTTCAAGTGAGTAAGATGACAAATAAGGTTTCAAAATCCATATGGTGAGTTTACCAAAAAGAATTCCATATGGTGGTCATAATGACATCACTGAAGCCATGACCAGGTTGAAACTCTCATAAAAACTTTAAAGTCACTGAACAATATTTGGACTATGTGAAGTTCCTTTTGCCCACCCATCACAGAGAAAAGTATCAAGAAGGGAAAAAAAAAACCATGATGTTCAATAAGGGACTTGAAGGTGAGCTAATTTAATGAAACAAATTGCAGAAGGTAGTCGAAACACCTATAAGGCACAACAGTCATTGTTATCGGGTAAACACCAAAAGATTCTAATTCGGCCATTTTGAATACTGCAGCAGAATAGGATCTGATTACTTAGTATACCTGGACCACAGACAGTTAACGCTAACACAGAAAATACGAGTGGAACTAATCGGCAATCAAAATGAGAAACAAGACAATTATTGTCATCAATGACAAGAAACAGATGGGAAATAACATTAACATAATGATCCGTTCAGCCCTTCCAAACGTTGAAAGGGAGAAGATAGAATCTAAGAGTATGAATATACATAAAATTTCTGATTAAATGATCAATTCTTCTTCGGAGACACATTAATCAAATCAGGCTAAATGAATTCCAGACAATGAAACATCAATAGCACTCAAACTACGGATGATAGTATTCAATCCACGTCAACCTTTTCATGAATTCATAAGATATAAGCAAATAGTTTCTGACACTAGCATTTTTTGTCATATCAGTCTTCAGTAGAACACCCCAACAACGCCATTTAGTACAGCAGAAATTTGGCCCAAAGGTTATAGTTCCCAGGCTAAAAAGTAGGAATGTTTTCGGATGAACAGAAGACTCAACTATTTCGGACATTATTTCAGTTTGAGATACCACTGAATGGCAGGTCAACCCAAATGTAAAAATATATGTCAGGGAACCCCCAACTTGCAGGTTCCAAACAAGGTTTTAAGAATAGTGAATCAGATCAGTGAATCGGTCAATTCAGATCAGAATCAATCAGGTCGATTCTGCTCCCTTTTCAACCGATTCCGATCGATTCATATTGGAATTGACACTAACTGATTCGATTCCCAATTCCGTTTTTTGAAACCTTGGTTCCAATAAAGAAAAATCCACCGAAGTGCCACTAATGGACAACCTTGGACAGAATTATCTCACAATACGTGTTCATGTGGATGGGAGTAGGATATGAAATCTTGTTTACTCGATGTACATCAGCATATATTTTAATGAATGCCCACAAATTGTGATCCTTCACTGAAAGCAATATCTAGTCCGGCCTATAATCGCAGAAAGGTATTCCTACAGCCAAAAAAAAATTTGTGCAGAGAAGAAAACACAACACTTTAAAGACCCTCAACTAGTTTCCCTAGACAAGGTTGTAGCAGCTATAAAAACACATAAAAGCCCAAAACAGCACTTCATGAGGACCCATTTGTTTACCGGGTAAAAAGAGGTGGGAAAGGATATGTTCTGGGCCTCACCTGTAATGGGGTGAAGAAACAATACAGATGGAAAACAATCATTGGTAAGTTATTTAATGTCATGACGACCGTCATCTTTATAATTTTATAATGAAATAAGAACAATCCCTTCCTCGCAAAGTCTTACCGAAACAAGTAGGACACTGTTGCAGGATGGGGCGGAATAAATCCATGACATCATGTCACCCGACAAAGTCATATAATGCCACGCATGTTGTCTCCTTACTTTCCCATCCCATGCAAACGAACAAGTGAGTCTTTTGAAAATTTATGCAGTGTTTGTTTGATGAAAAATAATGTGATGAGAGAAAAGGGGTGGAATAATAGATGTATTTCCCATAAAATTCCAGAAGACCCACCACTTGTTTGTTTGTATAGGACAGAAAAGTAAGTAAACAACATTTGGTTCATTAAAAGCAAGTTAGCTTTTTTCTGCTTATGTAGCTACAAATTTTCCCACCCTAGCCTTCTCAAAAGTCTCAGGGCCTGTTTGTTTAGAAGGGTTTCGATGGGGTGGGATTACGGTACGGATTTTTCCAACCCGTGTAAAAATGTAACGTTTAATTGAGTGGGGTAGTAAAATGTCCAAAGAACCTTGGGAAACAAGTTTTCCCTGTCTGCTGATGTGGCCTTCAACCCCCCCCCCTTTCCTACCAAATTGGTGGGACTTTGTGGGGCGGTAATGTTCATTGTTCAACGACTCTCTCTCTCTCATTTCATTTGGACTAAAACCACTCACGCTATCTAAGCCTCAGTTTTCCATCAGATCTCGTTGACTTTTCCAAAAGCTCTTCGCTGGAGCTTGAAAACACCGACTGATGATTCGAAGGCGACGATGCTACATCACCACCACCATCCGGAGATATATCATTAACCGATACAGATCCCAAAGGAACGACAACAGAACCACCGCTCGGTTGTGATTGTGAATTGTATCCAAAATGGGTTCAATGGTTTTAAAAATAAAAAAATATTATCGTGAAGTACCATTGATGATTTTGAAGATCGACCTCCTTTCCCTATCTCATCCGAAAGAATTACCGGTGAGCAGACGTGGAAGACTGAGACTCAGTAACTCAGATCGGAGAGAAGAGAATGGGTACTATTGATTATCTCTGTAGATTTCTTCAGATTATCTCTTTTGTTAACGTCTAAGCCTCTCTCTCTCTCTCTCCTCCCAACCCCTACCCAACCAAATATGATGGGTGGGATGCTACAGTTACTTCACCACATCTTTACTTCTCTGTCTTTCACCCCACTAACAAGTAAGTCCCATACTAACTACAATCCCACCCCCAACTCCCCTCTAAACAAACAGGTCCTTATTTTTTTTGTAGGATTCTGAGAAAGTGATTGGGTCTCACACATTTCCCTAACTCCCTTGGTTTACCATCCTTTACTTTTCTGTTCTCTAACTCCATACGATCCCACCCCTTTTTATCCGCTAACCTTTTCTTTAAGTGCCTGTTTGTTTGCAGGAGAAAAGGGGTGGGACAATACGTGCATTTCCCATAAAACCCTAAAATCGATGATTGTTTGGTTGCTTTTCCCTAGTAAACCAGCAGAACAAGGTATCCAATAGTTAATGCCCCTATTGGTTGAGCTGACAGGCTAACTCTCCTACCCACCTCAAAAGTAAATCGGTGGGACTTTGTGAAATTTACAAGTCTCTCTCTCTCTCCCTTCTCCGATAATCATCGACGTGCAAAGCTCACACTCAACAGCCCCTAAGCCATGCATCTCCCAACCACTACGCATCCCATGTGCTCCTAGCGGCTGTCGGAGATGCGACTATTGTTCCTGTCACTAATAGCACCCCACGATGCCTCCCACAAAAACCTGCATATATAAGTTCTAAATAAGTCTTCAAAACTAGCGAAAACAGAATATTAAAACTAAAGAATTAATTTTGGATTAAGACTGGGCCTGATCATTGTTCAGAGCATTATGATTTGAGTGATCAAAAGCAGCGATTGCCCTTATAGGTTGATCCTTGAAGAACACTTGTCTGGCCTGCAAGTTGATCAGCAATTTTGTATAACAGAAAGAGTGTGGGAATCAATCACCAAATAGGGCTTTCCTTCGTGAGGCTGAAGATTTCATTCTTTTGTGGAGTTGGACGAGGTGAGCAGAAGCGCTGCCTCAGTAGCGCTTTCAGTGGAACCATGATTAGTTGAAGCAGCAAATGCAAGTGAAGAAACGGAAAAGGAGAGGAAAAAAAAAAGTAGAAGTGGGACCCACAAATTCTCAATTTTCCCATTTTTCCCCTTCCCTTTTCTGTTCCCTCACCCCATCATACGTGGGCCCACCAACTTCACTTTCCCACCCCTTGTTATCTTCTAAGAAAATAAGGCCTAACAAATAAAAAGAGGTGGGGTAGTAAAATTTGTGAGACCTATGTGTAATGGAGTTAGAGAACAGGAAAGAGAATGAAATGAAACAATGGTAAGACTGGCTCCTACACGACTCCCTTTTTCACAAAATCCTACCCGAAAAGGTGGGACTTTGGAGAATGGTGGTATAGACACCAAATTTTGCCCAGGCCCCACTATCCATTTTCAACTCACCGAAGGGGATATTCTAAAAAATATAATAATTAATAAAAATAAAACAAAATAAATGAGGAAGTCTCTACTTCATTCAGCCAAAAGAGAGGGGGGGACCACATAAAAAAAGGAATGAGAAAGTTCACGTTGGAAAAGGAGAGTGAGGGAGAGGGGGACCACCTGTAGGTAAAACAAAAACAAAAACAAAAAAAAAAGGACTCGCGTTGGAAAGGGAGAGGGGGAGAGAGAAAAAAGAGAAGACACCGAGAAGGGGAGAAGCATCTCAGTTTAGCAAGGGAGGAGAAAGAGAAGAAGTAGAGGAGAGGAAGGAGGCCCTGGTGTAGGCACCAAATTTTGGCCCATCCCACACCAAAAAAAATAAAAATAAAAAATATTCTAACCCCCCACACCAAAAAATAAAAAAAATGGGACCCACTCCCAATCCTACGTAGGAGAGTGGGAAAGAGAGAAATGAGGGAGAAGAGAGAGGGGCCCACTAAAAAAATATAAAAAGAATAAAAAAAAAGGGACCTACTCCCTCTCAACCATTCACGTAAGAGAGAGTGAAACAAAAATAAAGCCAAAAAGCAAAGTAAAAATACATAAAAGAGAGAGAGAAAGAGAGAAAGAGAGAAGGAGAGAGAGAGAGGTCTCTCATGTTGGAATGAAGAAAAGAAAAGAAAGAAAAATAAAAATAAAAAAGAAAGAAAAGAGGGAAAGAGCACTCACATAGGAAAGGAAGTGGGAAAGACAATGAGTGAGAATGAGAGAGAAAAAGAAAGAAAGAGAGTTAGAAAGGAGGGGTAAAAGAGAAATTTCAGATGGTAGGGCTTCTTCTCTTTAGGGATTTGGCTGAATGAGAAAAATGGAAAAAGAATGGGAGGCCATTAGAAGCTTCAAGAAGATTTTTCAGTTATAATTGAACCAAGTAGACTACAATTCAAGATCTCCCCTAACCATTTGCATAAGGATGGAGTCTCCACTTTGGAGGAAGAGGATGGAAGCTAGAGATGAGTATAAAAGAAGATCTTCTCTAGTTCAAGGAGTTTTTCCATTTCTGGGGAGAGAGGAGAAAACGAAGGGAAAGACAAGAAAAAAGAGTTGCGAGGAGAGCTGAAAGACAAAAACGAGGTTTAAAGAGAGTTTGGGAGGATTTTTGGTAGAGGGGGTTTTATTTTGGGGATTTTGGATCTCAGCAAAGGGATTCTCAGATCTGAGGGAATTCTCTCTCTAAACTGGTTTTCTCTCAATCCCCCTCTAAATATCGTTCTCCCTCCAAAAACCCCTACCAAAACACTTCTCAGATCTGAGAATCCCTTTGTTGAGATCCAAAATCCCCAAAATAAAATCCTCTCTACCAAAAATCCTCAGCAAACTCGTTTTCCTCTCTCAATTCTCCCCTCGACTCTCTTTTTCTTCTCCTTCCCTTCGTTTTCTCCTCTCCCCAAAAAACAAAAAACTCCCTGAACTAGAGAAGATCTTTCATACTCACCTCTAGCTTCTAACATCTTCCCCTCAGGTGGACTCTTCATCCTTATGCAAACAGTTAGGGGCGACATTGAATTGTTGCCTACTTGGTTCAGTTGTAACTGAAAAATCCTTTTGAAGCTTCCAGTGACCTCTCCTTTTTCTTTCATTTCTCTTTCAGCCAAACCCCCAAAGAGAATAAGCCTTACTATGTGAACCCTCCTTTCTAACTCTCTTTCTCTCTTTCTTTCTCTCTTTTCTTCTCTCTCCTTCTCACTCCTTTTCCAACGTGAAAGGCCCTTTACCCTTTTCTTTTCTTTTCTTATTATTATTTTTTTCTTTTCTTTCTTTTTTTTTCTCTCTCATTCACCCTCTTTCTCCAATGTATTTTCCCACTTACCTTTTTCATTATTTCTTTTTTTTTTTTCTCTCATTTCTAAGGTGAGAGTCCCAACCCTCCTGTTTATTATATTTTTTTTGCTTTTGTTTTTCTTTCACTCACTTTCTTTCTCCTCTCTCTCCTCTCTTCTTTCTCTCTCTCCTCTCTCTCAAGTGGTTGGTTAAGAGGGAGTGGGTCCCATCCCCTTCTTTATTTTTTTATTTAATTTTTAACGGGCCCCCATCTCGTCTCTATCCTACGTGGGATTGGGAGTGGGTCCCACTTTTGCATCATCTTTTATTTTCATTTTTTTTGCGGGGCGGGGCAAAAATTTGGTGCCTACACCTGGTCGTTACAAAGGCTGTAACCGCCTACCGATCCACGGCCATGTCATCAAGAATGGGTGAAATGAATATTAATGTAAGAATTTGATTGCCCAATCTACTTTTAATTTTAAAGGGCTTAAACTCCAGCTTTGAGTGAATATTGATGTAAGAATTTGATTGCCCAATCTACTTGGTCGTTGAATCTCTTTACATTGATTCTCTTAAATTTGAACTTAAATTATCCTAGTTGGGTTTTGATTTTATAGTCCTATTTGGATTCAGGTTTCGACTTTCACTTTGACCCATTTTGAGTTTGATATCAGAAATGTCACTTAGGTTTTTGGTTTGTTTTATTGTTAGTAGGATTTAAATAGAAATGAGTGGCAGTAATTTGGTCAGATTTAATCAAGCCCAGTCCTAGTCTTGGTTTAACAGTGGGCTGAATTCTCCATTTGGCCCCATTGATGGTTTTGTCTTCAAAAAAGTTCACTTCCATTTCCCAAAAAAAAAAAAAAATCTTATTGTCCAAACAATGTATTTCAGATTTATAACCTCCTTCCTCTCCTCTGCTTCTTCTCTTTCTCCTTCCTTGCTGAACTGAGATGCTAATCCCCTTCTCTGTGTCTTCTTCTCTTTTTCTCTCTCTCTCTCCTTCCCTCTCCCTTTCCAACGTGAGTCCTTTCGTTAGTTTACTTTTTTTTTTTTTTTTACCTACTAGTGGTCCCCCTAGGGCAGATTAAGCAATCTATATAAAAATCATAATCAATTTTGATGAATCTTAAGCAAGAAATACAGAACCAAAATTAATTTGATAAATCTCATGACAGATTAAGAAATCAAGTTCAGATTAAACAAACATTGCATCCTAGGGAATCAATTTGGAGTTAAAAATTTTTACCTACAAACCACACAATTTATCAAATCAAATTAAAGATTTAAACACAATATTCATTAATTAGCTAGGTATGACAATCAAATTCAGAAATTAGAAAGGTAATCAAGATCTTTGAGTCAAATGAGAACTTACCCTGAGTTTATACGCCTGAGAAGAGAGAAAGAAAGATCTCAGAGTGATAATCGATGGTCGCTCCACCAGATGAGGCGATTCAGAGTGAGTTCTTCATGCAATGAAAGCCTAGAACTCAAATTCCTCACCAAAACTTCCTCTCTGTGAAATTTCCCAGCCAGCCTCTTCTTCTTAAGAATCATTTCCCCCTTTCTCTCAGCTGTTCATCACTCTTGCTCTACCTCTTAAAATCAAAGAGCTGAACCCCTCCATCGTCCTCCTCTCCTCCCTGTAACCCCAAAATTGCAGAACAAGACATAATTTCTTGAGAGAAAATCCCAAAGCCCAAAAAAACTTCTCACAGAACGAAAATCCTCTCCATAAACTAAACCCTCTCTCCCTTCTAAAATGAAATTGTTGAACTCTGAAACCCCCTAAATGAAAAATGAGAATCCCCTCTCAGAGAAGGAGAAACCCTCTTTTATATACAACTTCAGCCTCTCAAGGAGTTGCCCAAGCATCGTCATTTCATCCATTTTTTATGACGTGGCCGTGGATCAGTAGGCGATTACAGGTGGGGTAGGATAAATGACTTGCCACATCAGCAAACAAGAACCCTTAATTCATGCATGTTGTCTTTTCAGTTTCCCACCCCAAGCAAACAAACAATTGCATGTTTTGGAAAACTATGGAAAAGACATCCATTATCCCACCCCTTTTTCCACGCCCCATTATTTTTCGACCCGTTTGTTTAGCAGGTAAAACTGGAGTGAAAAAAAAAAATGGTCGAATAAGTTTGGTGTTTTCCATAAAATTTCAAAATCCCACTTGTTTGTTTACAAGGGTGGGTAAGGAAACAGAATTTATTAACTAAAGGACTGTCTCCAATCTACCTTCCTCAAAAATCCTTCCTTAAAAATACTACCAAAACAGTAGGACTTTGTGGGGACGAGAAGGATTGAAGAAGTGGGAACTCGATAATATCTTTTCCCCATCCTTTATATAGTTTGCATTCCCCTGCTTTACTGTTTCTTCACCCCATGACAATTGGGGCTCACGTAATATACTTTCTCACCCCTTTTCACCCTCTAAACAAACAGAGGCACCTCAAACAAACAGGCACTTATTGTGTCAAATCAGAAAAATTAATAAATTCAGGATTTTTTTAAGCTCAAATTTTCAAAATATATTGACAAGTTATTGCTTGCAAGTTATTCCAATCTCCCCTGCAATTCAAAAAATGGTAAAACCTGCAGATCCTATGAACCAAATTCTTCATGCAAGATTCAAAAAAAGAAGCAATATCGAAGAGATCAGGCTTAAGCAAAAAATAAATAATAAGCAAATTATTCCAAAAAATAAAACAAATCAACATGCAGCTCAACCTTGTAACAGGGAAATCAGATCTGAAACTAAAACCAACCATTCAAAAGCACAGACTAGGAAAAAATTTAGTTAACCAAACTTACCATTCACCTGCTTTCATAATAATCATTCAACGCCCAGTGATATCTCGACTGATTCAAACCAAACCAGTCGGCCAAATACTCATCCAAGCTCGAATGCGCTGCTACAAAAACATAAGAGCCCTAAAAAAATTATCAAAACTAAAAATGACAACAATCCAAGTATTAAAACCACAAACAAAACCTACAATCACAGAAAGATACCACTTTGAAATTAAGCGACAGCATTTCAGAAGAGTCCAAACACAGACGACCGAATTCGTCGATGCAGGCTTCTCGAACTACTGTGGAGGAGGCTGAACCAGATAAGGCGGAGCAACAACCTTCATCCGAGACTCAATCGTCGTTGAAGACTCCGAGATTGGAATAACCAAAGCAGCTGAGATCTTGGAACCAAATGTAGTAGGAAAGAATACGAATTAGATTCCCGATCTTAAAGTCTACATAAATAACAAAAAGAAGCAGCAGCAGTAGCAATAACAGTAACAGAGCGGATGGGGCCACGATGGTAGGAAGCTTTGCGGAGGGAGCCGCAAAGAGCAACGACATTGATGTCTGGTACACCTGAAGTTGCCATCTCCTCTCTCTCTCTAACAGTGATTCCTCGTTGTCTCTCTGGGCACACATGAAATGGGAGATGACTTCGCGCTTCGGATGCCGCTGAACAGATACGAAGAAAGGAGGAAGAATAGAGAACAAGAGAGAGGAGGAACGAAGAAGAGGGAAATGGCGTTGAGGGTTTTCGCAACTCTGGTCTCGCAGAGACGAAGAAGAAAGAAAAGGGTAAAAAGGAAGCAACGGTTTTGACCCGAAATCCATAAACGAGAGACCCAAACCTTCTCTTTCATTGACCGCCGTTGGATCCGTTCAAGCCACGTTTCACCATATGAAAACCTCTCCGCCGGTCTCCGCCACAGATCGTCTCCACAGACGATTTTTTCCCACTCCACAGTGACCCTTTAGCTGGCCCGGCTTCTGGATTTCTTTGACTCGACTCGGGCGATTCTCCCGAGTCAGAGCCTGATATTTTAATAATTCGATGAAAATTATAAGGCCCAATGGCATGAGTTGTAAACTGTTTATAAAAGTTTTCTTTTCTTTTTTTCTTTTGAAATTTACAAAAGACCTTGTACCATGTCAAAATGCTTATAATTTTCTGGGAGCCAAAATTTTGAAAAAAGATCTTGTACATTCCTCATTTTTATAAGAAAATTTTTAATAAATCTATTCCGTTAGAATAAAATCGTTAAGTGGTGAAGTCAACAGTCTACTATTATCTAAATGGCCAAACCACCTTGTAAGGAAGTATTCTTACTGTTATACCCTTCACCTTAAAACCCCTAAATTGGTAAAGTACCATGCTTTGTCTCAACCTAAAACTCCATCTCGACTCCGACTACCTATGAAGAAAAGAGGAAAAAGTGTTTTGTAATTCATATCTCGATCCTAACAGCAAGAACAGATGCAGCAGTTGCAGAATATCAATCTTATGAGAAATCACAATCTAGGTTTTGAAAATAGTCCCCTGGTTTCTTCTTCTTCTTCTTCTTCTTCTTCTTCTTCTTGTTGTTGTTAGAGTAATATTCTGGCAATGGCGTTTTCTGATTCTTTAGCTACACAGATTGATAAACAAGCATTGGAGATTGATCGATATATTCTAGTACAGGTAATAAGATGGATTAATTTATTGGGTTGAAATTTTTTATGGGTTATTCTTTAATTGATCGATTACAGTTCTTATTTAGGTTGCATTTGGTAGTCATTCGGTTCCAAAAACGGCGTTTCGTGTCAAAAATAGAATTTTCAGTTTCTGTGTCAAAATTTCGTTTTAAAATAAAAAAATTGGTGTTTGGTGAACCTGTTTCAGGAACGATTACCCTAGTTGTTCACTTTTTTTTTGTATTTGGAATGAAACTGAAATGACGAAATAAGGTTTCGTCATTCGATTATTTTGTTTTTCAAACATTTCTTTTTCTTTTTCTTTTTTTTTCCTTTTTGCTCCCAAAAAACTGAAAAACACCGAGTTGACACCAAAAGCTTTATTCCATTTTTTTGTTCCCATAGAACGGAAAAACTTCATAAACGTTTTTTTGGATGTCTACCAAACGCAGCCTTAGGCACCGTTTGACAATGTTCCGTTTCTACGTTTTCTTGTTCCCAGAAACGGAGAAACCGGCCTAAAAAGCGTTTGATAAAGTTGTTCTATTTCACCCGTTTCTAGAAACATGAATCAAAATTTATGCATATTTACAATTCTAGAAATGATTTTGACGAAACAAGTCTGACTTGTTTCGCCATTTCTAGAAAAGAATTTGAGAGGAAAAAAATGTTATTGTGCCTGATAAATCTCTCAACTACTTAAACGTAAAAAGTGGCAACCAAGCCCTCTCTCCCTCTTGGGCATCTGATGACACTATTGGGTTTTTTAGTGGCATTATGTCTGAAAAAAAACATTTCGAGAAACAGGTTTATCAAACACCAAAAAATCCATTTTTGTTTCTAAAAACGTGAAAAGTCATTTCTGCTATTTCTAGACACATAAACGTTATCAAACAGTGCTTTAGTTGTTTCTATTTCGTGTTTTCTAAACAATAGAAGGAGAGACTCAACTTCCTTGTTCTTGATCCTATGAGAATCGAAAGTTTTGATGGGATCCAGACCCTCTTCTAAGTTTTCCTGTTGCTTGTCAAAAAAAATCATTAATTGCTAACACTGGATTTCTGTAAATCTCCTATTTTTTTAACAGATAAGAGTTTTGAATCTCTCCCTTCAAAATAGAAGCACATTGTTGTCGAAGTTTCCGGATCCGTAGATCCCAGCTCTCAAACTCAAGGGAGAATTTGTATTCTTCTTTGGTTAGAGTGTAGTCAAATTTTATTTTGATGTCAATCCAGAATTCACCTTTCTCCAGCTGGGAGAGAAATAAGGAATTCTGATTTTTGAGGTTTTTTACCCTTTGAAATAAGGAAGACTCAATGCTCTTATTTCTCTATACAATTGGCTTTGTCCATTCAAATAAGTTCTTCAAGAGCAAAGGAAAAATCAACTAGCTATCCTTCGAAGGAGGATGGAATCAAAGATGATGAGCTTATTGAGATAGAAAGATGAAGGCATTGCAAGAGAGTCTAAAAGAACAATGGAGTTGGAAGAATGCTTGAGAAGGGAGGAGATGGAGAATCAAGCATGGCAGAGAGTTGCCAAAGAGAATAAAGCTATGGTATGAGCTCCCTATTGCAAAGGTTTTCAATGGTGGAAAATGTGTTCGTTTAGAGGTTAGTAGAAGGGTCAAAAAAGTCTTTTCATGTTTTAAGTTAATGGTATTACACATTAGGGGTGCAGTGGATATTATTTTCAATTCGTAGAGTTACAGTAAACTATGAACATTTTTAGGGGTGGTACAAGAAAAATTCCCAAAGAAATTTGCAATAGAAGAAAATAAACATTTAATGCAGAAAATGCCTAGAAACAAGCTAGTGCAAAAAGACCACATTACTCCATGTGTGCATTGAAAATGCTTCTACATGTGCTCTCATTAGTCCAATCTTTTAGTTTTTCCTCCGGTAGATCGACAAGGTTCTTTCGTCCTTTGAAATATTAATATGTATCAATAATTATTTTCTAAAGGTTTTAGAAACTATTTATATACCATCAATAGTCTATATTCTCCACGTGTATTTGATTGTTGCTAAGGTGGAACCCATGTGTCAGTGAGATGAGCAACAGGGGTGAAAAAGTGAAAACCCAATTGAGATTTCCCACATTCCCAATTCTCTATTGCATTTGATTGTTGGGGATGGAATAACCTAGGGAAGTGAGGAAAGAGAGATGGAGTATCATGATCTTCTCCAGCTCTGGTCACAGTTGGACAACTTTGCTCTCAAGCAGCAAGGCAAAACAGTAAGAGAGTTGGGATCATGCCGCGAGTTCCATTGTTTTATGCAAGAGAAGAACCACCTTTGAACCTGCCAAATTTATCAAACCCATATACAAAACGTTGAGGTTCCAAATGTAGCAACATTGGGAAAAGAAGAATCAAGCTCATTTGTCTTCTATAGAGTACCCAAATCATTCCATGGGGGATCTTGTGATCCTATCGTTCTTTTTTTTATTATTATTTTTTAACTAACAACATTCTATTTTGATCGATTACAGAAGGTCTAACCTGTAAAATGACGAAGCAAAAGGGATTTTAATCTGAAATCCGAATGGAGAAGAAACAGAAGGGATTATCTCTTTTGATTCTTTGTTGGCTATATATGTTTCGTTTTTTCTGGAGACTGGAGCTTGATTCTTTCTATCAAGCTTATGAGTTCCCTTTCATTTTGTTACTAAAATTCACGGTGGTGAAGCAGTCCGGCTGAATAGTAGTTGTTCGATCTTGGGCAACAGATGTTTGGTGAGCTTGGAAGATGCCATGGAAGGTAGGACAAGAGATCCAAAGATGGAGATTGCAAAAACCCTAGTTTCTTGATAAAGTCCCACCAATTTGGGAGGACTTTGCAAGGCAGTGGGGTTGGAGAAATCGTCGGCCACGTGAAAAAGCTCATTTATTTTAAGGGTAATTTATGATGCCACCCCTTGGAGAATGCCAATATTATATAGACACCCCCTCTCTTTCACCAAATTAAACTTGGACCCCCTACCGTCAGTCATTGTAAAATGAAGAGTTAAAATGACTGTTATACCCTAATCACTAAAACTAATGTTTTAACCCAAGATTTAAAGAAAGAGAGAGAGTAAACCCAAGGCGTCTACCTTATACTCTCTGATTGAGAATTTATGCGAAGAAGAAAACAACGGTGATCGTTACCTGAGTCCAGAAAGGCAGAAACCAGATTCCTGTGAGGGAGGGGCTAGATTGGCTGTCGCTGATGAGGGAAACGTCCTAATCTGTGAGGGAGGGATTACAGGAAAACGTTCAGTGAAAGTAAAGTACCAGAGGAGGAAACTGGTTCAATCTGGGTTCCTTCGGGTCTGAGTAATCGCAGTCACCGAGAAGAAAAAAGGGAGGAGGATCCCACTTCATCCCATAGATTAAAAAAATCCCAACCCAACTCATACAACAAAAACAAACAGATTCAACTGGGAATAAGACAATAGAGAAGAAAAAAGGTCCTCCCCTTCTGTTCAGCCACAGGCACAAGGAAGAAGACAACGGAGAGAAGAGAAAGAGAGAGAGAGACCTTCACCTTCTGATTTGGGCGGTAGCGACGGCGGAGGCAGACTTCTTTGGCATATGGACTTGAAACCTCACGCATCTGACGATTTTTCGATCGTTGTCGTTCAAGCTAACTCTTCCCTTGAAGATCAAAGCAAAGTCTTCACATCTCCTTCCACCACTTATGTTGGCGTCTACGACAGACATGGTGGCCCTGAAGCTTCTCGATTCATCAATAACCATCTCTTCCCTTATCTTCACAGTAACCCACCTTCCCAATTTTCCTTTTTCTTCATTCTGTTTTAGATTATTCTATTGGTTAATGAGAACTTACTCAATTTGTTCTTTGTTCCACTATCTCTACAGGGTTTGTGGCGGAACAAAGGGGATTGTCAGCGGATGTCATGAAGAAGGCTTTTGATGCCACTGAGGAGGAGTTCTTGCATTTGGTGAAGCGTTTGTGGCCCGCCTAGCCGCAGATCGCTTATGTGAGTTCCTTTTGTTTGGTTGGTGCCATTTCCGATGATATGTTGTATCTGACCAATCTTGGGCACTCGAGGGCCGTTCTTGGGCGGAAGGCATCTGTGGGTCGAAGGATTCCGATGTTGACGGAACGCTTGTCCACCGATCATTATTTTGCAGTGGAGGAAGTAAGGAAGGAGGTGGAGGCGCTTCATCCGGATGATTCTCATATTCTCGTTTACAATCGTGAAGTTCGGCAGGTTAAGGATATAGGACTAGTATCAAAGTATACATAGGTTTAAGTATTAAAGGCATTTTGGTATTTGAAATAAAATATATTAGCTGACATCAGCCTTCTTGGTATATTCTGTGACACTGACGGTAGGGGGTCCAAGTTTAATTTGGTGAAAGAGAGAGGGAGTCCCTGTAATATTGACAATCTCCAGGGGGTGGCATTGTAATTGTCAACCCAAAGTCCTACCAATCAAACAACCTAACATCTCATTGGAGTGGAAAAATTTGAACTACTATTCCACCCCTACCATTCTACCCCCATCAAAATCCTTTCAATCAAAGGGGACCTTGATGATTATTTCTTTTTTTTTTTTATGGAAAAGGAAAAGCATAATAATTAGTTAAGGAGTTTGTTTAACAGATGATCAGGGATCATCATTAAGGATTTTCGACTTATCGCGTCTAGAGCTATGTACTTCAACGTAAGGATGATATTGTTATTAGGCATAATACATAGATTAGGCCCTGACAAAAAATTATCAGTAGTCTGCAAAAGAGGGATTGCAGTCCATGGCCAACAACTAATGTCATTGGTTCCCCTTGATTCCTTAATTCCCCTATGTCGGTCCATGTCTCATCCACCTTCCGTTGCTTTTGTCAACCCATATAGGAGACTCCTTGTTGTTGCTTCCGTACCATTTTCTTGTCAACATATAGTTAGCATAGAGTAAGAGGCAATTTCCTTTTGATATTAGGGCTATTGCCCAACCTAATATATATTTTAAGACAAAATTCGAGGTAACAGGTAGATTTGTTTTTTGGCAAGGTTTCTGGGGTAGACACATCACATTTTGTTCATCATTAGTGATCGATAAGAGAGGTTCATAAATCTACTTGTTTAAGAATATAGTATGGGTTGGGTTTTTGATCGCCAAAGAGCACCTGATTCCTATGTAGCCAAATATGATAACACATTATAATGAATACATTGAAGAAATGAATCAAATTATTTTTTGGGATAATATTGGAATTGAAGAAATACATAAAAACTGAAGAGAAATAATTGTTATTAAGAAGATCGTTTTTGAGACCCAAAGGTCCAGCAACCCAGATTCTTCTAGAAAACTCGCATGTACGTGAGAAACAGATGACAAGTATTCTTGCTTTTGTTGTGGCACAAACCATGGTGATCAATTATAAATTTTATGCTCATAGGTATATTATGTTATACTTTTTTATATTATAAAATGGAGGGACTAAATGATAGGAGGAAACTATTTTTTCGTTCTGCAAGAAAAAAAAAATGAAACTATATTTTTGGTGGGCTTCATTGCTATCTTTTATTTTAAGTGTCCTTAAGAGTAATTATATTTAGGGAAAATGATTGACACAATAGTGGGGTGTAAGAGCATCTTGTATACCATAATCTTACTAATAGTCTGATAAGACAAAAGTCATCTCAGCCATTTGTTCTTGTTGTTGTAGCATCACTCACCCACCACCGCCTCCACAACGGTCTCTTCTGCCCATCTTCCCATCATATTTGTCTGTGACTTCCCTTCCCTTCCCCTTCCCCTGCACCATCCCCATCCCTCCCCTGGCAACCGCGGATTTGGATCCACTATCCTATATAATTGCCCTAAGAGTCATCCCATCGTCCATGGGGTGATCTGATGGTGGGGATGTGGGATGACCCATGGGGATGTCCCCAGGGGAGTTATCCCAAACTCTTGCAGACCCCTTTATCCCTTCCCTCCTCTATCGTAAACCCCACAACACCCATCCCCCGTCCCCACTCATCGTCGATGATGATGACATCCATGTAGTCTACAACTTTTATGTGCGTCGTTAAAATGGATGGAGGAAGAACCGATTGAAGCTACTAGGGTGTGCATTGAGTCAACACTTTGATCCCTCTCCCTTCCATCTCTCTCCCAATCACATAGGATGGGGACAGAGAGGGCGGGGGGAAGAGGAGGAGAGGAGCTGAAGGAGAGTGGGAGCGAAGAGAGGTAGCACCATGTTTGGTTTGTGCCTTGTGATTGGATACATCGCCACCATATGTGCTCTACAAGGTTGGATGGACAGGCAGAACCCATGTCCATACGGTGGTGTAGGATAATGTGGCCGAGTCACATCTAATCTTGCTCCACCAACGAGGGAAGGACAGGAAAAGATGAGGAAATGGGTTTAGAGGCTGTCAATTATAGCGAGGTCGCACGGAGAGAGAAATGGGAGAGAAAAGGTGTAGCGACATTCAAGGCAATGAGACTGCAATAATTGATGGATTGAATGACTTAAATGCAAAGAGGAAGATCCGATGATCAAAAAGATGCTAATGTGCAAGAATTGAAAACCAAGGACCATAAAAAAAAAAAGAAAACAAAAAAACAAAGGTAAAATACAGAGGCCATCCACCTGTTAAAATTTTAAATTAGTAGCCCAGAAAGTGAAAATTTTCCACCTGCCCCTGTAAGTACTAAGAATAAAGATCAGTAGCTCTTGTAGTGATCTCGGAGTAGTGAGATCAGTTGCAAGCAGTAAGCTAGATTTCCAGGACTAAATGGTTGAAACTTTCGTACCACCTTCAATGGTAGTAACAGAACTGTTCACTCCCCTAACAAGACAATCGGGCATATCATGTCTCATTCCTGGAATAAAAGAAAGATCCCATATTTTCCAATTTTGTTCTAATGACACCAGCGACGTTGCTAGGTAAAGAAGAGCAAAAGAAGCCTGACTTTATGCTTAATGAAAACAAGAACCTAACCATTTTCTCTTGCAGGAGCTACATAGAATAATTTAACAAGCATTCAATATTCACATATAGAAGTCTTTTGGAAATCATATATTATATATACTGGGTGATGCTAAGCACAAAAGAAGACCATCTGGAATTTGATGATGACACCTCAACCCAGTAAACACACCATACCCTGTTGGCTGATGCAGTATAAGAAATGGACGAATTACAACAACGAACACCCAGGTATTTGGTAGGATGATCCTTTGAGGTCTCCAAAGAAAATTGCTGTCATTTTGTCCTTAGATATGTCATAAATATGATTAAATTGTGAAGAGCCTCTACAACATCACAGTGCTGCATACCCACAAAATTTCAAGTTCAGAAATCATGGTAATCTTGTCCTCTTAAGACTTTTAATGTTAAAAGAGATATTACCTGTCCCAAGAGCATGTTATACAGTCTGACCTTTGATTGCTAGATCTTTTGGTTTTGCATCCTCCTTCCCCTACAGTCAACAAATTTGAGAGGCTTAAACCAAGGCATGAATTAGAATTGTGGCTTACTAACAATGTCCAATCACCAACAAGAGTAAGTTTCACCAAAGCAATAAACAGGAGATAATTTCACCCAAGCAAGAAAAAGACTGAAATATCACACTGCAGTGTAAAATACCTGAAAGGGGCAGTGAGACCACCTTCAATCATGCAATGTATTTAGTTGACAATAATCATCCATGCTTTTATGATCATTTGTGGTTGAGATAATATCTCCAACCAAGAACCACAGCATAGATGCAAATATATATATATAAGAAATTCACATGATTGGGAAAGTAAATCTCCTTCATGCAACAGAAACTATTGGGATAATTACAGTGGCCTCCCTTGCAGTTTACCCTAATGTTATAACCATCCCCTGTAAAACTGAAAATTACACTGTTCCCCTACTTTTGACGTTTGTACCATTTCCGTTAGTGGGAAACCGTTAATGTTGTGACGTGGCTTGGTTAATATTTTTTAAAGACCAAAATACCCTTATAGGGTTGTGAACTACCTATTCTACCCTTCAACCCCAAACCCAAATATCATACCCTCTTCTTCCCCAACTATTGAAGAACCCTAGATTCCTCTTCGACACCGTCGCCATGGATTCCTGATGGGGACATTAAGATGTACACACGCAATAAGAAGAAACAACCCTCTTTGTGGCTGGAAGAATAGAAAGAAGAAGAAGAAAAAGAAGGAAGAAAAGGTGGCTCTTTCCAACGCTGGATCGAGTCCCTCTCTCTTTCCAGATTTCAGCAGATCTTGTGGGCCCCATTAGCTGTTAGCTTAGTAGTTTATTTTCAAAATATTCTTTTTCTTGTTAGTCTTTTAATTAATTAGGAAACTACTTTGTTAGTTGTTAGTTTTTAGAAAGTCTTTAATTTACTTTCCAATTGGCTCTTTTTATTTTTAGTAACTAAGTCTATTATTTATGTAATGGCCTAGGTCATGATACAAGGAATGGAGATTATTGAAAGCAACCAAACCTCCCCACCCCTCTCACGACTCTCTCTCTCTCTCGTTAATCTCTCTCTTTTCTCTCTCTCGGTTCCTCTCTTTCTCGCCTCCTTTCTCTTTCTTGGTTTCTTCCGCTCTCCCTCTTCTCTCGGCTGTCTTAATATTGCAGCCTCCCTATTTTTTTTTCTGGTATTATTGTTGAAGGCAGGTGTTCTTCCCTCAAGTAACCAAGGATCAATCAAAGTACCATTGTTCTCCTGCACTACTGTTAAGGATATTGCTGCCTCTTCTTCAAGCAATCGAAGACTGGCTGCTGCACTTTATTCTCTGAACTATTGTCACTAAGAGCTGTCCTCCCTTCAAGCAAACAAGAGCTGCAATAACTCTGGATGGTCTTCTTCTACAGCATTCACTCTGGACAGCAATCTTCAATCTCGATAGACCTTGATTTCTTCTTCTCTTCTCTGTTTGGACAGTGGACAGACAGGTAATTAAACTAAACTCCCCACCCCCCATTAATCCCATGTTATATATTTGCAGCCCCTTATCAATGAAACCAGCCCTTGCCCCTTCGTTTATGCCTATTTTTAACTATTGTTTTTAAGACGTTTCTTTACTGTTATACCCCCAAAACCCTTGCTAATTTTCTATTTTAGTTGGCTGCTAGAGGACATTGATTGTATGCATATCTTATTTGGTGTCTAGATTGATTTGTGTTGAACCTAACATTCGCATGTCGTTTGTCCCCTTCCCCATGTCCCCACTTGAAGCTTAAGTAAGCTATTATGTGTTTTTCCGCTTAGATTGATATTGCTCCTGGCTACATGTTGATTTATCTTTATTTATTGCATGTTAAATCTTGTTTTGTTGAGCATATCTAAGTCCCAACCTAATCCCAAGACCACTTTAAGTTTGTCTTACCTCAATTGAGTCACTCTTGTAGGAACCCTAGTTTTCTAGGAAATCCCCTACATCATCTTGGTATCAGAGCATGGTTTTATCTAGGTTTAGGGTAATTAGGTACTGCTGTCCCTTGTTTACATGTCTTACCTTTTGAGGTCTAGTCTCCATCACCATCTGTCCGTAGTCAAGTCGGAGCTAAGAGAGCGATACCATAGATTAGAGGACATCCTTTTCTTTTTTAAGTTGGCAGGACCAAATAGCATTGGACGTTGTTCCCTCCAAAAGCACATACTTAAGAGGGAGATTTTGGACCTCAAGTTTGAAAAGGCTAACTACCTGTCTCAATTGGAGATTCTGAGTAGACCTTGAGTCTTTGGTGGCAACCGTACCTTGGCTACCCATCCCCTTATGTCCACTCGTAGTGGTAGAGCATACCAAGATATGTCTGACCCTCCTAGCACCTCTACCCAATCTGAACAACTGGCTGAATTCATGAAAGCCGTCCAAGTCATACAGGAAACACAAACTGCCCATCTCCAAGCCCTTACCGATAAGTTGGTTGTCCTCGAGACAAGTGCCCAAAACCATGATAGACGACAAGGCCGTAACACAACTGGCACTGAACCTAGGGGCAGAGGCCCTAACCCTGAGGAAGTAAACGAGAATAACCAGGCTAATGGTTATGATCAGATAGGGGATAACTTCCAAGGTCTAGGGCATGGTGGGGATCGGGGTAGGGGTCGAGGCCCACCGCCAAGATGCCAAACCCAATATGGAGATGATGAGGGTTATGAGCATCATGATAGGGGCTTTGATGTCAGACGGATGATTAAGGTAGACGCTCCTACCTACGATGGTCAGATTGATGCTAGGATCCTTCTGGATTGGATCAAGCAGATGGATAGGTACTTCGATTTCTACGATATGCCAGAGGAAGTCTGCTACCGATTTGCCAAGTTCAAGCTTATTGGAGCTGCCCAGGACTTCTGGACAGACCTAGAGTACCAGGAGGACCACCTAGGACTTGAGCCAATCACCACCTGGGTAGAAATACAAGAGCGACTCAAGAGGGAATTTTTTCCTATCACATATAGGCTCCAGTTGTTGAATAAAATGAATACCCTGAAGCAACGAAAGTTGACTGTGACCGAATACATGAGTAAGTTCAATGAATTAAAAATTAGAAACCGTATTCGGGAGGATGTTGAGCACACTATCCAGATTCCTTACCGGGCTCAACTCTGAAATTCAGTCTCGTATAGCACCCCACCTGGTGCGAGACGTTCCACAGGCCTTCAGAATAGCCCTTGAGGTGGAATCCTCCATGAGAACTTATTCTCAGAGGAAGAGCTTCCAAGCTAGGGAGTCCCAATTTAGAAAACCACCCCAAAGCTCAACTGGATTCCCAAAACCCCCTGCTGCACCACAGCGTCAACTTGACAACAAGGGTAAAAGAATTTTGGGGGAAGCACCTAAGAGTAGTGGGCAACAACAGTGCTTCAAGTGTCGCGGGGTTGGTCACTTCTCCAGAGTGTCCCAATAGGAATCTTTATGTGGGAGAGCAGACCCTCGAAGAATGTGACCAAGAGGGTTTTCAGGACGATGAGTATGAGGACCATAGGCCAGATGAGACCATATCTGATGACGACACCGAGGAGGCCGGTGACCTCAAGCTCGGCATTGTGCGATGCATGGTCTCACAACCTAGGAGTAGGGAGGATTGGCGGTGAACTAATATTTTCATCACTTACAGATGTCATCAGGGCAAGAACTGCCACATCGCCATAGACAGCGGGAGTTGCATGAATGTGGTCGCCAAAAGTGTTGTTGCTTGAATGAGCTTCAAACCTGAACCCCACCCCAAGCCTTACAAGGTTTCCTGGGTTGATCAGTCCACCATTCCCGTTAATCTGAGGTGTTTAGTTCCCTTACACTTTGCAGGATATGAGGATCAAGTGTGGTGTGATGTCCTAGAGATGGATGTTGCCCACATCATCCTAGGTAGACATTGGTTATATGATCGGGATGTCACCAATTACGGGAAGTCTAACACCTATGTCTTTGAGTTCAAAGGGAAAAATATCAGACTGAGCCCCAGTGCCTCTAGGGAAGTTAGGGTTCCTGAACACAAGGAAATTACATCCAAACACACCCCCACCAAAACACTCAACATTTTAAATCAATAACAATTTGAAGGAGAGTGTCAAGAGTCAGGGGTGATTTATGCTCTAATTGTCATACAGAGTAATATCGATAGGCCACGCTTATTCATTGAGGCTCCTAGAGAAGTGCGACTCTTGTTGAGGAAATTCGAGAGGTTATTCTCTGAGGAACTACACGATGAGTTACCGCTTATGCGCGACATTCAGCACGCTATTGACTTAGTTCTAGGATCCTCTCTCCCGAACTTACCCCATTACCGAATGAATCCCAAAGAACACGCTGAACTCAAACGGCAAGTGGATGAATTGTTGCAGAAGGGATTCATTAGGGAGAGCCTTAGCCTGTGTGCTGTACTTTCCTTACGCCAAAGAAAGATGGCACCTGGTGTATGTGTATTGATAGTAAGGCCATCAATAAAATCACCATCAAGTATAGGTTCCCTATCCCTAGGCTTGATGACATGTTGGATATAATGGCCAACTCTTCGATCTTTTTGAAGATTGATCTCAAGAGCGGGTACCACCAAATTAGGGTTAGGCCTGAAGATGAGTGGAAGATAGCCTTCAAGACGAAGGATGGCATCTTTGAGTGGTTAGTCATGCATTTTGGCTTGTCAAATGCACCTAGCACCTTCATGAGGATAATGACTCAAGTGCTTCAACCATTCATTGGCAAATTCCTAGTGGTTTACTTTGATGACATCCTCATCTATAGTAAGACCCCGTCTTCCCACTTGGATCACTTACAAAAGGTTTTTCATGTGCTCTTACAAGAGAAACTCTATGTCAACCTCAAGAAGTGCATCTTCATGAGTGATCAAGTCATCTTCCTAGGATTTGTTGTGTCAACTCAGAGAGTATCTGCTGACCCTGAGAAAGTGAGCGATTCTAGAGTGGCCTGAGCCAACTATTATCCATGAGGTACGAAGCTTTCATGGCTTAGCCACTTTCTACAGGAGGTTCATTTACCGGTTTAGTTCTATTATGTCTCCTATCACCGATTGCATGAAGGAGTTTCAATGGATTAAGAATGCTACGAAGGCCTTTAATGAGATTAAAAAGCTTATGACTGAAGCTCCAGTCCTGCGCCTCCCAGATTTCTCTAAAGTTTTCGAAGTGAATTGCGATGCATCTAATATTGGGATAGGTGGTGTCCTAGGACAAGAGGGCCACCCTGTTGCCTATTTTAGCGAGAAGCTTAATGAAGCAAGGCAACGATATTCCACATCCGACAAGGAATTCTATGCGGTTGTCCAATCACTGCGCTATTGGCAACATTACCTTTTACCGTAAGAATTCGTGCTATTCTCTGACCACCAGGCTCTGAGATAGCTGAGTGCCCAAAAGAAACTTAACCAGAGGCATGCCAAGTGGGTTGAGTTTCTCCAAGAGTACACTTTTGTACTCAAACACAGACCTGGTGTCGAGAATACTGCTGCAGATGCACTGAGCCGGTTGAACATGTTCCTCAACCGCACCAATGCTAGGAGTCCGACTAGTGTGCTACTCCAGGCAATGAGCGTAGAGGTTGTAGGATTCAAGCGGGTTAAGGACCAATACCCCACCTGTCCTGATTTTAGTGAGCCGTTCACTTCCTTGAGTGAAGGCAACCCGGTCAACCGCTCGGACTACCTACTTAGGGAAGGATTCGTTTTTAAAGGAAGCAAATTGTGCATTCCCAGGACTTCACTCCGAGATTTCCTGATCTGGGAATTGCATGCTAAGGGAGTCGCTGGCCATTTCGGTCGAGATAAGACCATCACCCTCGTTGAGGACCAATTCTTTTGGCCAAGACTGAAGAGGGATGTTGCTAGAGTTGTGAGTCAGTGTAGGACATGCCAGACCGCTAAACAACAAAAGCAAAACATAGGTTTGTACACTCCCCTACCCGTTCCCCATTCCCCTTGGCAAGACCTTAGTATGGACTTCGTGTTTGGTCTACCAAGAACTTCGAGTTGCCATGATTCTGTTTATGTGGTTGTGGACTGCTTCTCAAAGATGGCCCATTTTATTCCATGCTCTAAAACCTCTGCTGCATCCATAATAGCCAGACTTTTCTTTAATGAGGTTGTCAAATACCATGGGTTGCCCCTCACCATAGTGTCCGATAGGGATGTTAAGTTCACCAGTCATTTTTGGAGGACCCTGTGGCGGATGATGGGCACGAAGCTCCGTTTCTCCTCCGCTTTCCACCCTCAGACCGATGGCCAGACCAAGGTTGTCAATAGGAGCTTAGGGAATTTATTGCGTTGCCTCATAGGAGAACACCTTACCAGTTGGGAACGAGTCCTTAGCCAGGCTGAATTTGCATATAATAGTTCTAAGAACCGTACCACTAGTCTGTCCCCCTTTGAGATATGTTCAAGATACTAGCCCCGGGCACCCATAAACCTTATCCCAATCGTGTCTAGTTCCAAGACGTCCCAGTCAACTGAATCTTTTGCTCAGCATATACATGATTTGCATGCAGGTATAAAAAGACAGATAGCACTGAGCAATAAGCAACACAAATCAAAGGCAGCTGTGCACAGAAGGCTACAAGAGTTTCAAGGGGCAACATGGTGATGGTAAGAATCAAGCCGCAACGCTTTGTTAGGGGAAAAGCGAGGAAGCTACATGCTCGTAGCACAGGTCCATTCAAGGTACTCAAGAGGATAGGCGCCAATGCGTATGTCCTTGATCTGCCAACTAGCATGGAGATCAGTAATATTTTCAATGTTGAAGACCTAGTCCCTCCCGTACCATGGTACCTCTACCTTTACCCCTTTTTATCATGATGACCTTGAGGACTTCCCCTTCACCATTGATGAGACTTCTGAACCAAACCAACCACTTCTCCCCACCTCATTACCACTTGTGTCTAAGGTCACAAGAACTGAAGAAGTTGACGAAATCCTTGATGAGAGGATTGTGTCCACACACTGGAGGTTCGAGAGAGTTCTTGGTCAAGTGGCGTGGACGTCCAAAAATTGACAACACCTGGATCACATCGCAAGAAATCCAACAACTCAATCCAAACCTGCTTGAATATTACATGAGCTTTAATTCACAGGAGGTGAATTCTTCCAAGCCGGGGAGAGTTGATGGGACATTAAGGTGTACACACGCAAGAAGAAGAAACAACCCTCTTTGTGGCTAGAAGAATAGAAAGAAGAAGAAGAAAAAGGAAGAAAAAGGTGGCTCGATCTAGCCTTTCCAGCGCTGGATTGAGTCCCTCTCTCTTTCCAAATTTCAGCAGATCTTGTGAGCCCCATTAGCTGTTAGCTTAATAGTTTATTTTTAGAATATTCTTTTCTTTGTTAGTCTTTCAATTAATTAGGAAACTACTTTGTTAGTTGTTAGGTTTAGGAAGTCTTTAATTACTTTCCAATTGGCTCTTTTTATTTTTAGTAACTAAGTCTATTATTTATGTAATGGCCTAGGCCACGATACAAGGAATGGAGATTATTGAAAGCAACCAAACCTCCCCACCCCTCTCACGACTCTCTCATTAATCGCTCTTTTCTCTCTTTCGGTTCCTCTCTTTCTCGCCTCCTTTCTCTTTCTCGGTTTCTTCCCCTCTCCCTCTTCTCTCGGCTGTCTTAATATTACAGCCTCCCTATTTTTTTTCTGGTATTATTGTTGAAGACAGGTGCTCTTCCCTCAAGCAGCCAAGGATCGATCAAAGTACCATTGTTCTCCTGCACTACTGTTAAGGATATTGCTGCCTCTTCTTCAAACAATCGAAGACTGGCTGATGCACTTTATTCTTTGTACTATTGTCACTAAGTGTTGTCCTCCCTTCAAGCAAACAAGAGCTGCAATAACTCTGGATGGTCTTCTTCTACAGCATTCAATCTGGACAACAATCTTCAATCTCGGTAGACCTTGATTTCATCTTCTCCTCTGTTTGGACAATGGACAGGAAAGTAATTAAACTAAACTCCCCCCCCCCCCCCCCATTAATCCCCTGTTATATCTTTGCAGCCCCTTACCATTGAAGCCAGCCCTTGCCCCTTCGTTTATGCCTATTTTTAACTATTGTTTTTAAGACGTTTCTTCACTGTTATACCCCCAAAACTCTTGCTGATTTTCTATTTTAGTTGGCTGCTAGAGGACATTGATTGTATGCATATCTTATTTGGTGTCTAGATTGATTTGTGCTGAACCTAACATTCGCATGACGTTTGTTCCCTTCCGCATGTCTCCACTTGAAGCTTAAGTAAGCTATTATATGTTTTTCCGCTTAGATTGATAATGCTCCTGGGTACATGTTGATTTGTCTTTATTTATTTCATGTTGAATCTTGTTTTTTTGAGCATATCTAAGTCCCAACCTAATCTCAAGACCACCTTAAGTTTGTCTTACCTCCATTAAGTCACTCTTGTAGGAACCCTAGTTTTCTAGGAAATCCCCTACATCAATTCCGATCTCAAGAACAAGGTAAAGTTTAAGATAGTGTGGAAGAAAACTTGACACTGGAGGAAGACGGTGAAGCCGGTACAGGCCAACAAGAACAACTCCAACATATTTACCTCTTTCCCCTTCAAATCAATGACAGCAGCAACAGCGATGACGAAACCCTCTCACTAGTCGCAGCGAGCAAACAGAGCAAGAGAGGTTTACAGATCTACCATGTCCATACTCCAACCATATTTATTCAGCCTTTGGTTCCTGAATAATTTTCAGCAGCATAGAGGTTTAAAAAGAATTATATTGCAGCCTTATGGGAGAGAGAATAGAGTAGCAGACTGAAAGAACCAATTCGTGCAGATTATGCTCTTCTTTCTCAATTTCTACTTGACATTCATGATGGGTATTTCTATTTGCTGCAAATGACAGGAACTTGGATCCAATTTCCAAACAATCCAAATTTTGAACTTGCAGAAATCCTATACAGGGTATTTCTCCTTTGCAGGTCAAACATTGGAGATGATGGTTTTGATGCTTCCTCTGGATTAAATTTAGATTCTTCTCAATTGGGGATGGGATTAGAGTTCGGCACTTTTGTATCTGAATTGATGCTCTGGGAACCCATTTTTAGATTGGGAAATTTTGTTAGGATTTAGGAAGATTAGCGTTTTTTGCTAAATTGATTGAGGACATTGAAGCTCTCTCTCACCCAGCCCCCTCTGGGAACCTTCCCCTGATGCAACTACCCCCTTCGTCGGCTGCATATGTTAGTAGAAAAACCAGAAGATGAGGGCCCCAGTATACAGGGAAGAGACTGAAGTTAGAAATGGGTAATTAGGGTGTTTTAGTGCAAAGGGTATAATTGTCTTTTCCATCTTCTAACTTAACACTGTCAAAAGTAGGGGGTACAGTGTATTTGTCAGTTTGATGGGGAATGGTTATAACATTAGGGTAAACTACAGGGGAGTCCACTGTAATTATCCAAACCTATTTTCTTATGAGAGTCCGTTGATGGCAATTTCTTACTTTTGAAAAACATAAAAATGCATCATTAATTCTACTCACATTTATTTTTATTCTTGTCGATCATCTAGAACTAACCTTTGTACATTCAAGACTCCAAAACACACCATTCTTAGACACCATTTTCTATAAATCCATATTTCTGCTTATACCATACCTATGCATAATTAATGAAACATGCCAACAGGGTAAGTAAAGCCAAGCAGGGTCCCCAAACCTTAGTACAAAGTCACGGCAGCATCTATTCAACCTAAACACGAAAGAATCACAAGGGAGGAAAACTAGGTCACTAGGGATTCTAACAGACCAATCCATGAGTTTAAATAGAGTACAATGGCAAGGCAGTTCATGTAACCCCTCCCCCCGCAACCCCCCCACCCCCAAAAAAAAAAGAGAAAGGAATTGGTACAAAGTTTAGTTGAGAGTGCAGAAAACTCACATCTCACAAAAGTGGGTTTATCTCAGGAAACTGTAACTGCATCAAGTTTCTCTCTTGAAAATTCATACTACACCATCTGCCACTACTGGACCTGACAGAAATTCATTCTCTTTGATGGCCCATTTGGTTTGCACCTTCAAGGCTTTGTCTCAACTCTCAAGTTTGAATGGCCCAGTGCCTATTTGGTCATAGTATCCCACACTAATTTATTTCCCCTACTTAAACCTCTATGTGATCCTTTTGCTTTTCTTTGTTTATTATTTCATAACCTTCCCTTCCTTCAAGAGTCAAAGGTTTTTCATATACAATCAGTTTAGTTATCTGGGTCCCATAGGTAGGGGTATGACTTTTTTCTCAGCCCTACATAACCAACTAGTTTAAAATTAGATGTTCAAACCATTCGTCAGATCTTTATAGCCCCTCCGGAAAAATGCTTCAGTTGATTTTTATTTCATTATAAGATGATGCAGAAAATTTGTTCACATGAAGGCCAACTAAGATTGCCACAACCAGACACCCTGCATGGCAGATCTCAGCCATCGAGGCCTTACCTATGTGAGCCACACAAGCAACAAATACACAAATCTACTCCATACCAAAAAGCATATTAACCAATTTTTTGCTCTATTTCAGATATGGATCTCATAATATTTCTACAATAGCACCTTTCCTGTAAGAAAATGCAACAGATGACCACACATACCAAAAAGTAAACCAGCCAGAAAAAGTCCCAATAAAAAAATGTCTATATGCATATGAAATTAAAATTGAACAACCAAGTCTTACATTTTGACCATTTTGTGGTCGTAATTGATTTTATTTCAAGCTATGAGTTTGAATGGGTGACAATGCATTCAGACACGGACTTCTGTAGTTGTCCAGCCCTCAGTATTTACTGAAGGAAAAAATATAGCAAAACAGGACACCTAGGCCATATGGAGGATTATCTCTCCAATCCAACTATAGGATAGGTGGTCACCCTCTAGATTGGCCATCTGATAAATTAGGCCCCACATCAATAAAATGCCAATCAAGTAATCAACTATTCACCTCGGATTTTCATCCATCAAAGTTAAACCAAATTGTACAAAGTTGAAATTTCAACCATTTTCAAAAAGGACATATAAATTGCAAGAAGGGTAGACAACCACCAAGGGCAGAGCCAGGGTTAGACAGGCCATGGCATTTCATAAACATTCTATAGGGTACATGTTTTGGGGGAGGGTGCATCATCATCCGTGCAACCAGGTACTTTATGTTAGGGAGGCAATGGATGCATTGAAATTACAAGCATGATATGTATGCATACAGTAGGCATCCAACTTTACAGTAAGTTCTAATTCCTATGCATAGGGTGGGGGTCCCCCTTATACAACACATGACAGTGATTATCTCATGTTATATATGATCCCACTTTAAATACATGTATGGATCTGAGGATAGACTAAGAACTTGCCAAATATTTCACAATAAATGGATTGGATCCACCTTCAAATGGCTACAACTTGACAAATTAACTAGACAACCAACATGAAAAAAAAACTGCCCAACCATTTCTTTCAGGTGTTCATTTCAACTGATTCAAGAAACCCTACTCCTGGTGCTTAGATTGTAATAGTAAATAACCAAATTTCAGTGAGAGCAAAAATTGCCAATTCCCGCAAGACTAATGGTATGGGTGGCCCATTGCTACATGCCTACTCAACCAAAATCTAGATTTGGTACACAAATAAGCCCCACCCTCCTTTATTCATGTTTTAAGAATTTTAAGTTTTATCCCAAACAAACTCTCATACCTAGCAGAGGAAATCAATGAAAAGTCAATGTTCATAAAACAACTGAAATTTTGAAAATACTTGAAGGAAAATCCAATACATAATGTGTCATAAAATTGAAATAACCTTTGAAATTTCGCAAGCAGTCGATTTATATTTAACAACTTGAACTGACTATATCAGCCCTCCAAGTGGTCAAAGAATTCTTCTAATTTGACTACAAACAAATTTTTTTTTTTTTTTTAATATTGTTCATGTGCTAGTAAAATGCATTTTATATACTGCATACTCAAAATAAATAAAAGGAGCGAAAGAGGTCTAAATGCATGGCAAACATAGGGGCCAACAATAGTGTATCCCATTTTTTGCCACGTGGTCATCATTTGGTCCTTTTACCCGTAAGAGTCATGAGAAATCCCCTAGATAGGCCACATGTCAGATTTAAGGGAAAAAGAGGGTACGTCTCAACTATATTGTCCACCATGTATCAGGCTTTGTCCCCTGTCATTTCAATGGAACTAGTTGTAACAAAGTTTATTATTACAAACAATTTTGAAATCATTATTCTAACACATGGCAATGTTAGATTGGGTAGACAATCAACCCAAGATTAGATGATCACATGGACAACATGTCCACAAAGTTTAGATATCAACAGACACTCCCATGAGATAGAAAAACTAAAAGTCCATATCATATCCTACAACATGTAAGGGCATGATCCTCCAGCTACCTAGTTTTGTTTCTGCCATATAACAGTGTTTGTTGGCTTCCAAATTTTGTGAATATGTTGTCCACATCATCATCTAATCATGGGTTAATTTTCAATCCAATCCGACATTTCCACATGTCAAAATAAAGCTTTGCAAATTGTTCATATAAATCAACTCCTATGTGAAAAATAAATGTGCAAACATTTGAAAAACAAGGTGTAAACCCATATATGGTGGGAAAAAATGTTGGTTTAGCCAGCACATTTGACATGCGGCTTATCCAAGGATTCTCAATCTATCTGATGTTAGAAGCAAAAAATGAGCCAAGCAACTAAAAGTTTTGTAACGGTTAGGGTCCTGCCCCCTACCCTCCTTTTTATAAGCTTAAAAAATATACAATGAGGAAGGTGGGGCATATGTCTAACTATCAAAAGAGTGTAGTCCTTACTCGTTCCAATGCGACTTTGTTAAAAGTTTTGTAACACCTAGGGTCCTCCCCCCCACCTCCTTTTATGAGATATACAACGAGGGAGGTGGGGCATATGTCTAACTTTCAAAACAGTGTAGTCTTTACATAGCCTACTATCGTACTGTATAGCCCAATGCGAGTCTGTTAAAATTGGCAGGAGGGAAATGGGAAGAAACTCCGCCCCAACCCCCACCCCCCAAAAAAATAAATAAATAAATAACCCCCCTTCACCCACAAGGCCCATGGTACATGGATGATTCATCCTCTAACGAAGGAAAATTTAAAACAGTTGTCTGTCGCATGGAAGCCTATACCTCACCTACAAAAAGCATAATATATGGGAATTGAAAAACCCATCAAGATCAATCATCTTCTTCAACTTCACATGGTAGTAGCCTTATTATTGAGTCACATGGAAGCCTCCTCTAACCAATTCAACTATTAGATGGATAAGATAAACTATGTATTAATTGTAAGCAATATTTGATATCGATTATATGACCAACTATGTAATGGACTTTTCAGCTTTTCGCTTGTATTTTCAATTGTGAAATTGTATTCCAAAAACTTGAACTTCTCAATGATTTCTTTTGCCACAGTGTGGATGTTTATTTTCTATGAACAAATAAGAGTAGGACCTATTTGTGCACCAAATCTAGATTCTTGTTTAACTAGCACATGATAGATGACTATTCATCCAACCAACCATGCAGAAGTTGCAACTCTACCAACGTTGAGTTATTTATCACCCCTATGAGATAACTACGCTGTTTTTTCATTGGTGGAACTTTTGGCTATTATTGAAATGTACACAACACGGTCGGACCATGTGTTCACAATGCATTAGTCTATTAATTTGACAGCAAAGACTCATCTAGAGCTAGATCCACCAAAGTAATCATAATCCATTTCGCTTTCCTACTTTATTGTGGGACTTCCTTGTGCATGGAAATGGAGACCCGTTGTGTAGTGTACTTGAGTTATGGAAGCAACCTCAAGTATGAAGAAATTGGATAGCTACCATAGGTGAATGCCCTAGTACTTGAGTTAGTGGGACTTCCAATATATCCATTCGCCCTCCGCCTCCCCACAAAATAAATATCTTGACTTCGACCATACCACTAATGCAGACAAGTGTCCACAAAATTTCTGCACCAAGCTGCAACATGTCGTATACTTAGGGCCATGTAGAAAAGCTTATCTTAGCAGGCCATGAAAGGAAAAAACTGATCCTTTATTGTATTGCCACAGCTTATCCTTAAGAGACTCTCAAGAAATTTGTTAAAGAAAGTGCCTCCAACAACTAAACCATGTACAAGCATTTTAACCGTTTATACATGCATACTCACACAAGTATGTAATAACTATTAGCATGGCAAATATGTTGACATGTTCTTACATGTACAAGTTACTACAAGCAAAAATCAACTAAGATAATTTCTCAAGATAAAATACCAATGACTGTTCCGCCACACATAAGCATCCTCCAACTACCACACACATATAGAAGAAAAGTAATAACGGCACATATTACATATATCGGCCACTTAAACATATTAGAATGGATCCCAAATACACCCAACATGGAGAAAACATCCTCCACTGCATCAATGTACTCATTCAATTGAGAAAGAAGCCATATAAGGTTTCAAAAATTCATATGGTGGTCACAATGATATTACTAAAGACATGACCAGCTTGGAAGTTGAAAGTCCCATAGCAAAATTTAAGGGTTATTAAGCAATATTTAGACAATGTGAAGTTCCCTCCCCCCCCCCACCCACCCCCCCAAAAAAAAAAAAAAAGCTCATCACAATGAAAGTATTTACTACTAACAGAGCCAAAAACCATAACAGGGCAGGCCTAAATGCAACGGTAAAGTTGCCCCATCGTGACCTAGAGGTCACGGGGTTCAAGTCTGGACACAGCCTCTCCACAAATTAATTAGCTAACATTCAATTCCCTTCTTTGGACATCATGGTTTTTGCCTCTAAAAAAGGGTGTACCTAGTGCACTAGGCTCTGTACATTATGACCCTCACTAGACCTCGTAGAGGTGGGAGCCTCGTGCACTAGGTACACCCTTTTTTAGAGGCAAAAACCATGATGTCCAATGAAGGGAATTTAAGGTTAGCTAATTAAAGAGGGTAAATTATTGTGCCACCACTTGAAGAATGCCACTATTAACAAAACACCCCCTACATTACTAACAATTAAAATAGGACCCCTTACCGTCAAAAGCTGTTAGAGAATATCTGTTAAGGTATGATGTTAGCTAACTAATATTTTTTTAAATACCAAAATACCCTCATAAAATGTGATCTACTAAGTCTGCCCTTGGCCCAACCAGCTATTATTCCTTTTTATCTTTCCTTTGTCTTCTTCTAACTCTCCAAAACGAAGAACCAGAGCCACTGACCTATCTTCTTCGAGCTAGAACCGCATGCCCCCAAATGTGCCCAAAATAGATTAGGGTGAACTAGATAAAACGGAGTTTTCAGCACCAAAAACAGGGCCGGTGCTCTCGGTCTCGGTAGGGTTACTCGTTTTGGGGGGAAGAAGAAGAACAACCTCCTTAGATATAGCTAAATCACAAATAGAGGCCAAAGGCTAGGGTTTCATCACTAAGGAAAACATCCCTAAGGGCTGCAATGGAGCTGCTGCACCTCTCTCGGGGAATAAGCAAACCAGGGGGTTGCTGGAGAAGGTGATGGGAGCAGAGAAAGAGAATGGGTTTGGTGGTGACAGATGAGAGAGATGATTGCAGGGAGGCTGCGGCTAGGGTTGAAATAAGGGAAGAAAGAGAGATGGGGATGGGAATTTGGGTTTATCCATGGCTTGGTGAGAGAAACGAAGGGCAAGAAGCAATAATGGTGGTTTTGGGGTCTGCCTGATTGCCTGAAAACAGAGCAGCAACCTACAGATCCTATTTTCTACACTTAATCCTCTCTTCCTCTTCTTATTTTCTTAAGTTTTGTCTTGGATTATTACTACCTACTTCTTTGTAACAGTGATTCTAGTGGTTCTGTAATGGTCCAACCTGAAAAAGAGTGCTATTGAGAATTTTGTTATTTTCCAATTGAACATGAGTGCTTCCTGGTTATATGTGAAACAAGTCTAGAAGTGGAGCTTTATGAATGGATCTGAGAGAGATTAGTGAGTAGGGATATGAAGCATATCGAATATATGGATTTGCTGGTAGTGGGTTTGCTTAAAAGATAGAAGGGGGAAAGATTCAAATATGAGGACTGATATGGCCAAATCTGAACTCTGCAATAGCGTAGATCGGCTATTGAAATCTCCTTACAGTACCTGTGATAGCAATAACAGGATTCAAAATGTAGAATAGAAGATGAAAGGGCGAGATCGATAGAAGAGAGAACTAAGGAAAGAATTAGGAGAAACACAGTTTCTGCAAGGATTGTTACTGAAATAAGGAGAGAAGGGCTTGGGTCCAAACAGTGGTGTCTTGACAAAGAGCGGCAGCTCATCTCCCACTCAAATCAACTCTACCCTACCCAACCCAACCAACTGATAATTGATAAGGAGGTAAAATGAACAATTGAGTTCGATTCTCAAGCTTGTGATTTGAGCCAAAATCATTGTTCAACGGAAGTCTTACTTTTGCCAGAGGTTGATGCACCTTCAGGTGGCCGGAGTGAGTTGCAGCGATGGGTAGTAGCTTGCTTTCAGGGAAAAAGAACATTCGGTGGTCATCTAGTCTCCACGGTAGAAGGATTGGGGTAATTTGGGTTCGGTTATATATGTTTTAGGAAAAAGGGTAAGATAGTCAATTCAAATTCACACGTAATAGAGACTAACGGTAAAGGGTTCGGTTCTAATTGTCAATAATGTGGAGGGTGTTATGTTAATAGTGGCATTCTTCAGGAGGGTGGCACTAATAATTTCCCTAAAAAAATTGCACAAGGTAGCCAAAACACCTACAAGCCACAACTGCCATTTTTTTATAGCGCAAACACCAACAGATTCTAATTCTGGCCTTTTTTAATACTGCAGCAAAATAAGATCTGATTTCATAGGATACCCAGCCTACAGGTAGAGTTGATGCCTAACAAAGAAAAGGCGAGTGAAACTAACTAGTAATCAAAACAAGACAACTATAGTCATCACGGACGAGAAACATAGACTAGAAAATAACAGTAACATACTGCTCAGCCCTTCAAAGGTAAAAAAGGGAGCAAATAGAATCTAAAATTATGACAACAAAAAGAAAGCCTTTTTCCCAATTAAATGGGGTCAGCAGAATCTAACATTATAAATACACATAAAATTGGACTATTAAATGGTCGATAGTTCTAGGGGAACATTAATAAAATCAGACTAAAAGAGCTCCAGATAAATAAAACATCGAAAGCACTCAAATTATGTATAATTAGAATTCAATTCATCTCAACCATTAATCGGATCGGGTCAATCACCCGATTCGAATCGTAATCAGCATCACTCAATCCTGATATTTAAACCTGTTGATGTAATGTAAGACTAGATAAAAAAGGACCTAATATTAGGCAGGATCTGAAAGATCTGGCTGAATATGGAGAAATATGAGATCTCACAAACCATAGCTTAGATGGAGCTGAAACTTGGAGTAGATGAAGGTCCTAGATGGGTCAACAAGCAGCCTTCAAAAGATGAGCCAATTCCGATGGTTGAATTGAGAGTTATGTTGTTGACATGAATTAGGAAACTTTTGACAACTTTGGATATCAGCATCTGATGATCCTCAAATTTGGAGTAAAGATCCTTCGTGTGATGTCCAACTATCCTTCAAAAGATGAGTCTCAACTGATGGCTGATTGGAAAATTATGCTCGAAGAATGAAAAAGGAAACTTTATGGAAGTTATGCAGTTGTAACAACTAGTCAGCTACAGGCCTTCAACTGGTCTTTTGATGGAACTTCCAAACTTCAAGAAGCCTATAATGATCACTCAAAGACTCCCTCACAACAAACAAATAAAAGGAAAATAAAGAAAATCAATGGAGGGTTGAGAATGATAGAGAAGAATTAGTGAATGGGCATCTCATCCCTCAGGTTTTGGGTATCTCACCCCTCAAGGTAGTAGCTATCTTAGCCATGAGTAAACTCAAACTCATAAACTTCAATCTTTTTTTTTTTATTCACTATGATCAATGGGCTTTAAATAGCCATACAAAACTTGGACACAAAGAAATAAAAAAAAGGTAACTAATGGACTGATTCTAACTCACTAAAATTGACTTAAGAAATAACTTCTAATTACCTTGCCTCACATATAAAAAGGAAACTACTAACTTACTAGACCACTAAGCTAGCCAAATAGGAAACAAAGTACTAACTAAAAAGGGAAACAGATCTTCCTAAGTTACAAAGCTTGCTTGCCAAGATAAAACAAAGAAATAAAAATAGAAACTAATATCTAGTATCTAACAAGTGTTGGCAACATCTTTCTCAAGCCATCTGTCAATATAGGACCCCAAGTGTGAACAGTACCTGCATGAACAATAACAGCAAGTTGGCTGATCCAATTGGAGAAAAATAAGGCTGGTTGATGTATGAAACTGAACGAAATTTTAACCAGAATTGGGCAAGCATTGAACGCTCCTTTTGACAGCTCGCTCTACATTAGGATGGAGCCATTCCAGCAACCAACCACCACTTGGAGAAATCACAAACACACGTCCCGTTGAGCCCTGCAACCCAATGGAGCTGCAACTAAGGACAAGCTAGAAAAGTTGCAGAGGGAGAACGAACTATCTTTGCTGAAGACAAGAAGGCTCTACAAGCTATCTCGGCACGTGCAGACATGCAGTTGAGATGAAGGGACAGGTTTGTCACTTCCAGCACAATATCGTCTCCTGGATGATAGAAAGCGATGAAGCGGCAGAACTACAAAGAAGGGAAAGGGGATTGTAGAGTCGAAGACAACCGGTCTGCTGGAAGGGGAGTTGCAGCAAAGGCAGCGACAGTGCGTTGCAGAGGGTACAGCGGCTGATGGCCCAGTGGCAATGGATCACAGGTGATGCGGTGGCAGAGGCGGTTGTGGGGATGGCACATCAGCAGGGACAGCAGGGGTGACCAAAACCAGGGGCAATGGCAACGTAGATGCTGGCAGGGATCCAGGAGGGGGGGTTGAAGGAGATGTGGGAGCAGGCCCTGGGAGCTACGAGAGAAGCAGGAAGGAGGGAGAGGGAGAGATGGAGAGAAACGGGAAATTGCAAAGAACAAAGGAGAGGGAGGAACTGAGGAAATAGAAGATTTTTTAATGTCCAAATTGTTGTTCTGTAGCCAATCCATTCCTCTAGCTTGGTTGGAAGAAAGTAGCCAATTCCAGCCGATTCCATCCCCAATTTCGAACTCTATAACCTTGACCCCTCGATGTTTTCATGAACTCAAAAGATACTAGCAAGTAGCAACCAGATTCCCACACTACAGCATTTTTGGTCATTTCAGTCTTCAACGTCCCAACAGCACCATTCAGTACAGCAGAAATTTGGGTCAAAAGCAGAAGTTCCCAAGCTACAAAGTTGAATGGTTTAGGATGAATGGGCAACTCAACTATTTCAGACATCATTTCAGTTTGAGATACCACTGAATGGCAGGTCAACCCAATGGTAACAAATGCCAGGGAACCCCAACCTTGCAGGCTCCAAGAAAGAAAAATCCACTGAAGTGCCACTAATGCACAACCTTAGGCACAATTATCTCACAGAGTAGACATTTGTGTTTCTTCTTTTTCCTTTTTTTTTTTTTTTTTTTTTTTTCCTTTTTTTGGCTTTGTCTACCCGATGTCATCAGCATATGTTTCAATGAATGGCCACAAATTATGATCTTTCACTGAAAGCAATATCAGGTCCAGTCTAATGTCGTGGATACGTGTTCCTACCGCAAGAAAAAATATGAAGAGAAGAAAACACGAGACCACTCTAATGGCCCTCAACTACACTCTCTAGACGAGGTTAACAAACGGTTTAAGCTTCAAAGATTTCGAAATAATAAAGAAGATTTAAAACGACCAGTTATTGCTCAATGTAATTCCATCGCTCCTTCACTTTAAAAAATATAGTAAAACCCGCAGATCTTACAATCAAATCTTTCATGCATGTTTTAGAAAAAAAAAAAGCAAGCAACATCGCAGAGACCAAGGTTAAGCACGAAATAAATAACAAAAAAAAAATATAATATCAAATAAGACAAATCGACATGAAATTCAGCCTGGTAACAGAAATGAAACTAAAACCAACCATTCAAAAGCAAAACAGACGACAAAATTTTCAGTGAATCAAACTCACCATTCCCCTGCTTTCATAATAATCATTCAACGCCCACTGATACCTAGAATGATTCAATCCAAACCAGTCCGCCAAATGCTCATCCAAGCTCGAATGTGCTGCCACCAAAACCCCAAAACCCTTAAAAAAAAAAAAAAAAAAGGTACAAATGGCAAAGATCTAAGTCATACAACCACAAATAAACCCTACAAACGCCAAAAAAGATACCTTTCTGAACTTTTGCAACAGCATTCCAGAAGATCTCAAGCGCAGACGAATTAGACGATGCAGGCTTCTCGAACTGCTGAGGGGGAGGCTGAACCGGAGGGGGCGGAGCAACAAACTTCTTCGGAGACTCAATCTTCGTTGAAGCCTCCGACTTTGGAGATACCGAAGAAGCTCTTTCCGTTGGTTTCGGTCCTTTCGGAGTCACAGGAGGAGTAATGAACACTGTGTATCTCCCAGCTTTACCAATCACTGGAGGTGGAATAGATTCTTTGGTGATCGCCATTGCCGCAGCTAATCAGAATTTTGGAACCAAATGTAGAAATGCAAAGCAAGAAATCAAGAACAAAATCAGTAAAGTTTAAGAATTAGATTCCATGAAAAAGTGGGTTTTGAAGAAAAGAAGAAAGTGGGCTTTGTATGAACAGAACATTAGGGCATCTTCGAGTTCAGAGACGCCACGAGAGAGTGTGTGTGAGAGAGAGAGACAGAGAGAGTGAACTTTGAAGGCAATTTAAGCCTCTCCACACTCCACAGGGAGCATCGAAATCCAAAGCTCTCTCAATCAATCTGAGATCTTTGTCTTTCTCTGCATTATTTTATTCTATAGCTAGGTGATTTTAAGTTTTTAACCTTGAGTTTAGTCATAATTACAAATCATGCCCTCCAAATTGGTGTTAGATTTTCACTTCTTCCAGAATCCCTACAGGCTACACCTAACACTCAATAGTATATGACGCTTAGATCACTTGACTTTGGTCGGAGACCAAGTACTTAACTCGCGTTGCCCCTACGCCAAGGCATAGTTGTGGTTAAAAAAAACACCCTACCCATGCTTGGAATGTTCGATGTCTATGCGAATTTCTCAATTGGCCCCATCCTATCCTAGTGCAGTGGCTGCAAGATCAGATAGCAATCCTCGGCCAAGAAAAAAAGGTAAGAGATTGTTGACTATATTGGTTTTGTAGCCTTGTACTAGCCTAGGCCAATAAGAGCATGCACGAGAAGTGTCAATATGTATGGGATTTTTTTTAAGTGGTGGCTTTGCTCCCGCGTATGATTGGGTGTAATCATGTAAGGTTCATGCTCAATCATGTAAGGGTCATGCTGGACAACGTTCTTTTTCCAATAAATATGAATTACACATTTGTTAGATTGGGCTTGGGCATAGATTTTGACCTCAACAAATTGTGAATAAGAAAAGTAGTACGTTATGTTGTGGTAGGGATGTCAATTGGCCAGGCCGGGTCGGTCTCGATCAGGCCTAGTCAGGCTTAGTGGGCCTATGTTCTCAGATCATGACCTACCTATTTAAGAAATAAGTCGATCTTGGTCGGTTTTGTGTCGGGCTCAATTTTGTTCCAGACTTTAATCAGGCTTCTCCTAATTGGGCTAATCGAGTTATAATCGAGTCTTAAACGGGGTAATGTACCAATAAAGCCTTAAATGGTCTTTTCTTTTCTTAGATTTAAGATAATTTAATTTATTCTGTTAAATTATCAACAATTTTGAAAAGATATTACTCTTAATTATAGTCAATAATTGATAAAAATATCAATATATACCTATTCTATCCCAAAAAAATCAAAATACCTATATAAAAGGTCGGGCTAAACATGTCGATCTAAGCCGAGTTTGTAAACAGGTTGGGCCAGTTGGGAGGCCCATTGGGCTTACCCCTTGGACCGTGTACTACCTATTTATAAACGGCCCAGGCTTATGCCCGACACGTTTATTAATCAGGCTGGTCATGATCAGGCCATAAACATATCGAGCTTGGTCGAGTGTACCGATGTGGGCTTGGAATTGACACCCCGATATTGTGGAACATGGCTAACCTTTGTTAAGCTTCGTTTGACAATATCTCATTTCTACTCCACTTATTCCAACTCGAGAGCGACGAAGATTATATTTCTTCCATTCACATTTATTAATAGGGAAATAGATAGCTACCGATAGTGTTGCATACGACTAGATACATGAAGAAGTAGAATTAGGTTATGAAAAGATGCCCATGCCCCAGCTCCACTTCCCCATCTGTTTGAACGGACACATTACTATCAAGTAGCATTCTTTCTCCCTTATTTATATAAGGAGAAAGTGTCTCTAACCCTAAAGTATTTCCTATGCCCTCTCATATTTTTTTTTCTATTTTTTAAAATTAATAAAATTTTGGGAGGGGTTCCCTAAGAGGCTATATGGCCTGTAATCACGTGAGGACCAGAAAGAGTACACACAAAAGCATCATCAATGATGTGATTTTCATTTTTCACGGGGTGGGACAGTTATTTCACCCTTCTTTATGTCTAAGTGTAGAGATCACAGTGCCTTGTAAACTTCTTTCTTCATAAAAATTGATATTATGAGATGGTATAGGAAACGCGTTAAGCACAGATAGCCCCTTCTCCAATATTGTACAACTCATAATTTAAGTTCGAGATGCATAGGTTACACAGCTAAAACGTCAACAGGGGAAATGTGTGATGGATTGGTTAGAAAGTTGCTTCAAGTGTGAGTGTGTGACAATAGGATGGCGGTTTAATGTTCAAGTCTAAATTGGGGAAAACTCTAATACGGTTACTATTTTGGGTCGGGTTGGTTTCCAAGCCCAAGCTGACCCGCCCAAGACGCATCTGTGTCTCCCATGTAGCCCCAGGTGAACTCGTTAGGTTCACGTTAGCGGTGAATTTTAACCTGTGTGCCCATTACAGTTTACACTTATAAGGAACCTTCCTAAGACTTGTAGCTCAGATGGGCTTGGGCTGAATAAACTAAAAGACAATACTAGATGGACTGGGCTTCGGCTCGACAAGCCCAGAACCATTCCTCTCAAGAAGTTTGAACTTTGTAACCATAGTGCGCCGTTCGAGGTAGTCTTGGCAAAAAGGACCGATCAGTACCAAGGGTCACCTGACAGGTAATCAGGGCTCCAGAGAACCTGACAAAGGATATCCTACACATCTCAACCGTTCAGTATTGGGCTACAAAATCGAACGGTTAAGATGGGTTTTAAGGCTAGCACATTACACAAACAAATGGTATTTTTATAATTAATCAGAAAAGCAAGGGTATTCTAGTTGGGAGGGTTAGAATTTGATGGACCCCTCAGAAGAATTCGCAAGAACTTTGCAAGTTGCAACAAGTATTACTTACCCATGTTAGTGGGCCAGAAGAAGCGGGCTGGGGTGGAATAAAGAAATACCCAACTTGGTGGGCCCAAATTGGTAGCCTTTTTGATCGTCTCATTGACAAAAGCGTCCATCTATGGGTACTTAATATTCCACTCAGCCGCTTATGTGGGCTCACTAACTTATCCTCTAAGCCAAGCTTTGTGTGAGCCTCCAGTCAGCGAATGAGCAAAGAAGTTTCAGGAATTACCCTTTCTCACGAGGACCAATTTTTTGAATAATTTGATAAGAGATGATTCAGAGTTTAAAGTTTTCTATCGATTGTAATCTTTGATTTTGATTCCCCATTGTAATGCAGGGCCTGTCCTACTTGATTTCAAAGAGTCTATTTTCTTTTCTTTTGGTATGTCCAAAGAAGGAGATTAAGGCTACCATACTCTGTATATTCTTTTCTTCTTAATACATACACATCACTTATCAAAAAAAAAAAAAAAAATTAATGTGGTGCATTGCGACCCCAGAGGGATGTCACATATGGATCATTCCATCATTCAGCTATTAATTGTAATCTTCTTCTGGATAATGGTAGGGGTGTCAACCGATCGGTTTGACTTGGTTTCGGTCTAGGAATGAGGGAGATCAAAACCCATCTGTTAAGGAACTTTGGTTTTTGATCAGTTTTGGTTTCAAATTTATTTTCGTTTTTAGTATCGGGTTAATATATCGGTTTAGATCGATTTATTATTGGGCTTGAACCATAATGAAATCTTACATTCATAACCTATAGTGACGAAATATTTGGCAAAAACACTTTAAATTTGTGACAAATAATGGTTTATCATTGTAAGGAAAGATAACTAATTACTAAGAAGATAATAATATTGAAATAACAAAATGAACCCTATTATCCAATCATTCATTTAACTATCTAACTAATTTTGTCTAGTGACCAAGGAAATCAATGCAAGCATTGCTATAATTTACGAATCAATTTCTTATTCAAAACCTCATATTCATTGATTTGTAACAATTCCCCTTTAAACAAAAAATATTCTCACTAATTGTAAAAGATGGATAATCAATTCACCAATTTATAATCTCATCATCATTTATTTTTTTATCGGTTTTCATTCGATTTGGTTTGGTCCGAGTTTTTTTTTTTTTTTTTGTGTCAGTTTTGGTCGATTTTATCGATTCAGGCTAGGGGTTGACACCCCTAGATAATGGTGTCTGCCATGGAGGAGGGTTTCAGTCCCTAGTATTAGGGCTCCATGTTCCATACGATTTGGGGTTTCTTTCCGAGCTCATTAGAGGTTACCCTCCCATGAGGGGTGGTTTCTAAGCTTTGGCAAATGTTCGGTGCTTCTTCATCACTGAGGCCTAGCGATTGAAGCTCCATTTTTCTGGTTTGGTTCCTGTGTGCATATCTTTGTTGGTGAAAGTTTGCAGGTCTCTTTGCTTATGTCATATTAGGGTTTGTTTGGTGTGAATTTGTGAGTTTCTTATCTTGGTTCTATTTGCTTCGGTTTCAGTAAGGTTTGCTAGTCTCTTTGCTTTGTATTGCATGATTAGAAGACATAATCTGATTCGTTAAATTCTAAGAAGTCAAAAATCTCATTTGTAACAAGCCTTGGAGAGGATACGGTACTCCGCTTCAAGAAGCGAGGTCCCGTGGTCAAATCTTCATCGTTGCACTTAACTTCTTGGGGCCACCGTACGAGAGTTTCCATCTTGGCCTGACTCGGTCTTATGTAAATGGTAACACAGTGACCCCAAGGACTAATCGGGTCAAAGATCTGGACACCCTGGGTATCAAAAAAATGATAGCTCCTGCAATTAGAAAAGACTTAAGACACATAAAAATAAAGTGAAGAATAAGTGCACAAGTGTAAACAAGATTGGAGACCAATTTAGCATGGGATTGGTCCAATACCAAGTTGTCTTTGAATTGAGTAGGACTCCTCTTCTAGAGGTTTGGGTAATCAATCTATATGAGAGATTACCCACATATATCTCAATAGCTAAATTTTAGTCCAAAGTAAGCAAGAAAAGTGACTCACACTTTGATTTAAAGTTTTAGTAAAGTTACCAAATTAAAATCAATTGTACATGAATATAAAATACAAATAGCATTTTTTTATGCTTTTAGTTTTCTACTTATTTTAATCCAAAAAAGCCTGAAATTGTATCAATGAAAAGTTTGTCTGGTCCATCACATGAACTCACCCATGTATTATAAATAATGAAGCGTTATATTTCACTGGGCATTTGATGGAAAGAAAATCCTATATTTATTAAAAAGGTCATCAAAGTAGATATAAATATTACTCATTGACCATCAACAAAAGCCAATTAAAAAGGAGAAATTTTATGATACATCTACCTAAAATTAAATCATGCCAACATAGGTAAGAAACTTGAAACTACTGCTGTTCCCATTACATAAAAAATCCCAACCTCTTCAACCTCTAGTCAGTAGAATTTCTCTAAGACTTTCTAGTTGGAAAATTTCTCTGCTCTGTGAGTATGGTACAATTGCTTTAATTAAAGCAGTTTTCAAACTTAATGCCCACCAACCAGATGTTTCATTTATTATTCCCCCAGTGGCAACACCCTTCATAAGTAACAATCTAGGTTCTGGTGGGGATATGATACAAATCATAAATCTTGGGAGCCAAATTTGCCTTCTCAAATCTAAGTAGTCGGAATTAGAAGCAGCAATGTCCACAATAAAGGCTTACTCAACAAGGTGCCACAAGCCAAATACTTTTGATTTCAACGTTTACTCGATAACATTGGTCCTAGTAAATGATCTTAGATTTGGAATAGTATCCTCTTATTCGAGATGACTTACTAAAAGTCATGTGTCAAAGGGTGGGATCTGGGACGACCATCCTCATCTGGATTGACCCTTGGATTCCTTCAATTAGTGGCTCCAAGACCCCGAATCTTTCCCTCATCACCCTTCACCATAGCTAACAAATTCGGATTCGGGAATTATTCGGACGGAGAATTATTCGGAATAATTCGGATGATTAATTGAAGGATTCGGTCAAAAAAGCGGTCAAAAAAGCTTTATTGGGTTTTTTTTTTTTTTTAAATTGTTTTTTATTGTTTTTTTTTTTTGGTTTTTTTTTTTAAATAATGTTTAAATAAACCGAATAATTCGGTTTAATTCGGATTCGGTCCGAATTATTCGCGATTTATATTTAGTTTTGAAAAAGTCGCGAATTTTAAAGAATTTTATTTTTAATTCGGATTCGGTCCGAATTTTTTTTATAAAATTCGGAAAAATTCGGTTCGGCCGAATAATTCGCGAATTATTCGGCCGAATTGATAACTCTGCCCTTCACTCAACTATGTCTGTGAATTGATCTTACCCTCTAGGGAATGGAATACCACTCTCCCTTATCATCTTTTTCCTCCGATGTGGTGCCCCATACACTCAAAGGTAACGTTTCTTGAACATGCTACTTTGATAGTTGGTTCATGTCTCTTTCGAAAACAAGTTCTATTTCAGCCCAATTTTAGAGTCTTTCCCTTCTCCAAGGACTGGAGGTAAACCTTTCCCAATCATTCCCGTGGACACAATTTTGGATTTCTACAAGCCACCCATAATTTCATTCTTTGTTGAGGAATTTTTTTTTTTTTGTTGGTTTATTTCCTTTGGAATCTGTTTTTAGATAAATATCAGTCCCCCATCCCCAACCTCAACAAATTTGTTTTGGTTTGCTCCACTTTTTTTTTATAAGAACAGTAATATTTATGGATGGGTTAATTATATTCTTTATTAAGGAAAATGCATCTCATTTATGACGAATCATGTGATGACAAGACACCACATTGAAACGAACTCAAGGGCTCTCTATTTGGATTAAATCTAGCAACAGAGAAGGGATGGAGGTTTGAAGTATGAATAGAATCTTGAACATTTTTTTGTGACCTCTAGCACCACCTTGTAGTCTTTGAGCGCATTTCCTACTCTATTTCATGTCTATAATGAATTGGCCTCAATTTTGTCTCTTCTCAGGCTTAGTAACGAGGTGGTGCCTTTTGTTAAACACTTTATTATTACCTTTATAACTACACACTCCCCTATTAACCATATTAACTCTGTAGATGTAATACTTTCCTGCTCACTATATTTATTTATATTTTCTTTCTTAAAAAAAAAAAAAAAAAAAAAAAGGTATAAGCCTCAACTTCAGTTCAGGTTTTTATCAGTCTCTTTCCAACTCCTTTACCTAGTTCATAGACAATATCATCTACGTTAGTACCATTGAAGATTTTTTTATTTTATTGGAATTACCATTGAGAGATTTGATGTCAAGAAAAATAATTTCAAACATCAACATAGTCTGAAGAAGCCAAAATTTTTGAATTTTGTACCATCACTTTACATGCCTGGCCCTTAAACCATTGACCAAGATCATTACTCTCCTTTCCACAAAACATCGTATTATGAAGAGAAACAAAACATCCAAGTTAGGCAATTGAGAGAGAGAGAGAGAGAGGTCCATGGTAAGGCCTTGAGTTGTGGCTTCAATTTCTAGCTGTGTCGCTTTGTCATTATATAATCTGAAATTATCAAAACAAAATGGCCTCGAAAGGAAAAAAAGATGCCACAAGCCCAACCTGACTTGTTTAGGAACCAAATAGGATAAGTCAAGTTGGGAAAATGAGGTGAACAATTATCTTCATCCAATTTGGCAAAGAACTTGCAGATTTTTCTGAGTTTGTTAGTTCCCATCAAGATCCTACATCCTAAGATAACTCAGTCTAGCCTTCCACCAAAATTTGGGCGAAAGATGGAGCAGCTTTGACACTCCCTGTCAGTTACGAACTTCATTTTGCTTGCACCCATTATGAAATCCTATTTTCAGTGTTTAGAACACTCATATCGATATAGACCATAAATAGGGTCTCTTTAATAAAGAAACCATTCATGGGGTAATAGATGGGAGATAGGAGAATACCTACAGTGTGTAAGTGAAGCTCCCTTGAGCACCAGCAAGCACTTGGAACACGAACCTCATCAAGCCAACTCTCTTCCACCTCTTGGTCTTCTACAGTCTCCCACTTGCTCTGTGAGTGAATTGTGTTCTAACGTAGTGATAATTGCAGGAACTAGAGAGACTATTTATAGTAGCCCCCTAGCCCTAACATGTTCCCACAATAGGTTAGGCTAGGCTTATCTTCCTTGAGTGGGCCTAACCACTATGGGCTTAATGGGTCACCTGTATTAGTGAGGCCCATAAACCCAATAGGCAATACCTCATCTTTTATGTTGGATGTTAGTGCATTGATTGGCGAAGAGATTGGCAATTTCAAAGGAAAAGCTGCGACACTTCAGAAATTGATTCAACAAGGTCTATCAGCAGCCGTCGTGAGGAGAGACTGTCAACCCAGAGATAACAATGAGAATCCTTTAATAGCCCAAGACCCTTTGCACAAAATCTTGAGTATATCAGATCATGTACGATGGAATAATCCCCTTCCCCTATGGGTTCACAAGTACCACCACAATCTGAACTAGTTCACACTTCCTTTTAGAATTGGAATCAAACAAGTCCATTTTGACTTAAGGGCTACCTTGTACTCAATTTCTTCGAGCCAACAAATGTTTATATTCAATATCAAGGATGATCTTCCCATCTCAAGCACTCCCGAAAGAAAATAACCAACGCCCTAACCACAACCCTTCATCCTCTCCTATGTCAAGGGTTGATGTCTTGTAATTTGTAGTTTCGATTGTGGGCTACCTCCAAAGGGCTGTTAGAGTTAACATTGGAGGTAATTCAATAAATTATGTCTCTTAGTTAACCCTAGAATTTGATAGCAATGGAGTTATTAGGGTTATTAGAAATTCTTTGTAAACAATGAGGGGTAAACTTCTAAATCTAATCCCTATTTTACCTTTAGCATTTCTAATACTGTGTTGGTCTCTCTCTCTCTCTGTCCAACATCTCGGCTTCCTTAATTCATTCTATGTTGGAATGTACACTGTATTGGTTCAAAACCCACCAAGAGAGCTCTAACAGCTAATTACTTTGCTCATAAGCATGACTTTATCTTCCTCTATGGAAATTAAATGTTTGAACCTGATACGCCCGAATTAATCACCCAGTGAAGCAAGAACACGTGGCATCTAAGGGAAGGACACGTGCCGCCCAACCGATAGAGGTCGTGAGGAATCAAACTACGTGAGGAGGAGATACCCAGATAGGGAAGATTCCCCACGAGGAAGGAAGATGTATCCGAGTAGGACTCAGGAAAGGGGTGATCCTATAAGAGGGAACCCTAAAGAGAGAGAGAGAGAGTAGGTCAATATTCACACTGTTACTCCTGTCAAAACATTGTTCTGCCCATCTCTAACTTCGACGTCGGAGGACTAATCCCAGAGATACCTCTGGGCCTCTGCTTTTGTGTTTGTGCAAGGTAGGCTCATACGGATTTTCGACAGTAACAGATTGGCACCGTCCATAGGAACGACAGAGTAATGGTGGGAAAAACCTACAATCGTAAGAAAACAAGAGCAGCGCCGAGTATAAATATGAATGAGGGGGAACCTTCAGAATCTTTCCCCCCCTCGGCGAACATCGGTGAAGAACGGGTAAACAATGATCGTAAAGGTTTCGCGAGGGACCAATGCTCGGCCGAACATTCGATGCACAGAGACAGTAATCCTCCACCGCCTCCTAGGGCGCAGGAATATGTGACGAGGGAACAGTTCGACGCCCTTCAGGAGAAGTATAATCAAATGGCCGAGACAATGAAGGAGGTCTCCAAAGCCGTCTCTCAGAAGACCAGTGGAGTAGCGCGAGGCTCCCATGTTCAGCCAGAGTGAGCTTAAGACGAGGATTGGAGTAGTTCAGGATTGATAAGGTCCGATCAGAATCCTCGGAACTGAGCGATGAGGGAAAGCCCTGCACCCAAAGAAAGGACGCGATGCACCATAGGGGCCAGGCATGACGAACCGTGCCAAGGAGAGTATTAGGGGCATGAAGACTCAGGGTTGAAGCAGATGATCCTAGACCTGAAGGACGAGATCCGAAAGGTAGCAAAAAACCAAATAGGAACTCGCGAGCTGGACCTCACTAATGACACGGCTCTAGCTGATGAGGTCATGAGGGATCCGCTCCTACCGGTTTTCATCTGCCCAAATATGACACCTACGACTGGTCTGGGGACCCCGTCGATCATCTAGAAGGCTTCAAGATTGCGATTCAGTTCTACCGAGTCTCAAAAAACATCATGTGTCGTGCCTTACCTTTAACGTTCAGAGGAGCGGCAAGGTTATGATACAACCGCCTACCGACGAAATCGATTCACAGCTTCAGTGATTTGAGATACTTCTTCGTGAAGGGATTCTCCAGTAGCCAACCCCTTTAGAAGACCACATTGAATCTGACCAATGTCAAACAGTATGAAGGAGAGTCACTGTAAAACTACGTGAAGTGCTTCCAACAAGAGAATATCACGATCATAGGTCTGGACCCGAAATAAGAGTTCATGACCTTGTTGGGAGGCATCAATGATAAAGAGCTAAAGAGGTCTTTAGCGAAGCATACACCGAGGAACCTAGCTGAGTTAAGGGCTCGATGTGATAAGTATATTCAGATAGAAGAAATCCTTCAAGCTAACGAGGAAGCTGAAGCGAAGACGGGGAGGAAAAGGACCTCAAGTGGCGATGACAAACCTTCCGAGGGTAAGAGACGAAAGTGATCAGGCACCCAGTCCGTTGAAGAAGTTCGAGAGATATGCGCCCCTAAACTAGAGGCGGACGGATGTGCTAATGCAGATAAAAGAGACCCCAAATGCCAGAGCCATGAAGTGGCTAGGGAAGATGGGACGACATCCTGAAATATGCAATATGGACAAATATTGCCACTTCCACAGGGACCACGGCCACTACACCGAAGATTGTTGGCACCTGAAGGGAGAAATATAAGGAATGATCCAAAGAGGATATCTAGGTCGATTCGTAGACCACGAAAAGAAGGATGCCCAAGACGACAATGATCGCAGAGATTACCGCCAAAACGGGTGACAGAGGCCACAGTGAAAGAAGGGGGCCAGCTCGCAGAGGCAATCAGGAACGACAAAGGAACCGGACACCCGAGTAAGCTGACCGTCACCCCCGAGACGACCATAAAAGCCCAACTAGGGTTATAGAAACTATCAATGGAGGCTTGGCCGCTGGAGAAAGTTCTATCTCGGCCAGGAAAGCAAAAGCCTATACGAGAAGCGTGCATGTGGCTGAATGGTTAAATAAGAAGGCGAAGACGGGGACGGTTATCTCCTTCTCGGATGACGACCTAGAAGGGGTGCAGACTCCACATGACGATACCCTGGTAATTACCATGACCATTGCCGATTGTAGAGTAAAAAGGATCTTGGTGGATAACGGCAGCTCAGCTGATATCCTATTCTTTAAAGCTTTCTAGAAGATGGGCCTAGACAAATAAAAGCTGACGAAGGTCGAACACCTGTTGTAAGGGTTCTTGGGTGCCTCGATCAAAGTAGAGGGGTCGATTGAGTTGTCAGTGAGGGCTAGCATCGGAGACTGCCAAGTAACAATTATGATCAACTTCCTAGTAGTGAACATCACTTCAACGTACAACGCCATACTAGGGAGAGTTGGTTGAAACCTGCTAAAGGCAGTCGTCTACACACCACACCTCAAGATGAAGTTCCCAACTAAGAATGGGGTTGGTGAATGTCAAGGTGATCAGGAGGCATCCTGGAAGTGCTATGCCACCACCTTATGGGTGTAGACACCGAATTTTGTCACCCCCCGGCAATGATGACAATATGAAGGATTACATGTTGGATATTTTAAACTTGGAGAATTTTCAAACGTAGGGTAGAAAATGACCATATTTTGCTATAAACTTTCAAGAGAAAATGTTTTCAAAAATTAGAATTTGATGTTGTGGATTATTGTTGTTTGTCCCCTCAAGTCGGACATTACACTTTGATGTGAGAACTATGCGAATCGACGCCCGATTCTCTCAGGGTGTGAAACAACCGGGCTCTGCCCAACCTTTCATTGCTAGGGGCTTTAAATAGCCAAAAGTTTACATTAGATAAGGATGAGACATGTGGGACCAGAGACACATGGTCTTCACATGTTGTGGGACCGTATGTTGGGAGTGTCGGCATACATACTGACATACATACTTTTACATACTTTGTCGACATACATACTCAATACAAACATATACTTAATACATACATATCCTTTCAATCAGTATATGGATCAGACGAACTGCTATCTGGGTAGAACGTAGCTTTATCAATGAGCCAATCATCATAGGCATCCATTAGAGGAGAAATGCGAGGACAGGGAAGTTGACCATTCTGATGTAGTTCCCAAGCTGTATCAACCGACTGAAGAAGGGGAAATGGAACTTGATGAGGTTGCTTGTCATTTATTCTGCACATAGTATGGAGAAAATGACACCATTCTGACCGATGCTGTTTTCTGGTGGTGAAGAGTGCATAGGGCTTTGTTCTATACACATGATAGTCTGTTGTGTAGTGAATATAATGGCATGGGTGGAGTTTTGGAGGGTCAGTGGTTTGGAGGATAGCTGGAGGTCTATGGAAGAGGATAGTGATGTAGTGCATAGTCGGATCAGGGGGATCAGCCTGTGGGAGTAGAGAGGTAAAAAGGTTAAACCAGGTTTCCATAGGAGCAAAGAGCTGTAGAAACCGGAAAATAGTTAGGTTAGGACGATGCGGATCGAAAGGTGTACACTAACGCATACACATGGACTGGATAGCCTGAAGGGAAAACATATGGCTATGGAGTAGGCCGTGCATAAGTGCCAGAAAATGCACTTAAAGATAGAGGGTAATTCTTGTAGCTCATAGAAGGAGGTATAGGTAAAAATTGTAAGATAGGGGAAGTCTGGGTGAAAAGTAGAACCAACAAGAAATAGTCCATCATGGCGGAGGGCAATTTCGAATAGCTGGAGAGTCGTATGGGCACTATAGGTAAGGACTGCCTTATAGGTTAAGGTATGAAGGATTTCAGGGGGAAGATGAGGAGGTATGGCATAGCACAGGTTATGGCAAGGTTAAGGTTGGGAAGAAGATGAGGAAGAGGCACCTGGTGTTAATGGGTAAAGGATTGGAATTACAGAAAAGGAAGAGGTAGGGCGAGAAAGGAAGTCTGCCAAAACATTCTCTTTTCCTTTGATGTGTTTGATATCAAAGGACCATTGTGAAAACCATTGAGCCCATCGGAGAAGTTGAGCATGTGGAAGAGTGTGTTGCCGGAACTCAAGCATGCGTGGAAAACTTGACATGTCCAGTTCAATAAGGAATCTATGTCCAATGAGATGGAATTGAAATTTTTCAATTCCACGTCTGACTGCAAGAATTTCCTTGAATGTGGAGTGATAATGAGCTTCAGATGGTTTAAACAAGCCACTCTTATAACCACAGATAGTTCTTGTAGAATTAGGAGTTTCTTCAAGTAAAACTGCACCCCAATGAGTATCACTAGCATCGGTTTGAAGGATACGACGCCCATTAGAAGGAATCTGTAAACAAGGGAGCTGTGTTGAGAGCTGTTTCAGAGCTTGAATAGCTACCGAGTGTTCAGAAGACCAAGGAGGAGCTTTCTTTCTCAGAAGTTGATGGAGTACAGATGTATGTTTGATCTGTTGAGGAAGGAACTTTGTCATGTAGTTGACTATACCAAGGAATTGTTGGACCTGGGTCTTTGTCAGAGGACCGTCAGGAAATTGTTGTAGAGATGTAGCAATATGAGGTTGAAGTTCATATGTTCCTTTGGTAATAGTAACACCAAGAAAATCAATGGTAGAAACACCAATTTGCATTTTCTTTGGGGAAAGCATGATTCCATAGTCTTGAACAATCTGGTGGAAGTGCTGAAGAAGCCGAAAATGTTCATCCTGTGGAGGTGAAAACAGAAGAATGTCATCAATATAAATCAGGGCACATTCCTGAATAGGAGCAAAGATCTGCATCATGGCACGCTGAAATATTGATGGAGCCGTTTTTAGTCCAAAAGGCATAACTGTCCACTATAAGTGATGACCAGGGACACAAAAAGCTGTCTTAGGTCTATCGTCAGGAATAATTCCAAGTTGCAAAAAACCTGCTTTCAGATCAAACTTGGAGAAGACAGTTGTAGAGGCTAACTGGAGTAACAGGGCCGGACGAGTTGGTAAAGGGAACTTATCATCAGCCAAGAAGAAGTTCAGAGGCCGATAATTTATCACCATTCTCATCTTACCATGGATCTGTTCTGTTCATTTGTTCACATAGAATGCTTGACATGCCCATGGAGACATAGTTGGTTCTAACAGACCTTGAGCTTGGAGTTGTTGAATCTCTTGTACTGCAAGGGCCAAATGTTCTGGATTCATGCCAGGATGACTGGCCTTTGTTGGATTTACATCTTCATTCTTCTTAAAAGGTACGGAGATGAAGAACTTAGAATTTTTCCAGAGAGGATGAGCACATTTTGTCAAAAACTCAGTATGAGAATCTGCACAGGATGTTTGCAGAAGTTTTCCTTTAAACTCATCAAACAGTGTAGGACCTGTACCTGTAAGAAATATGTTAGAAAAAGGGGACCAAAGGAGTATTTGTTGTTTATATACAAGACCTTGGGGTGTCCATTTAAGGGGAAGATGACTAAGAACATCAAAACCTATAACAAGGTCTTTACCGGGACAGTGGGAACCTAACATAACATGGGTAAATGAAAGGGTTGGAAGAAGTTAAACTTTAATGGGGTGTTTGGAAACAAGGGTGATATAGAAGGTTTCACCGTTGGCTGCTAAAAAAGGAAGAGGGGGTTCTTGAGGTTTCCAGAAATGGTTGGGGAGAACTTTGGGAGACAAAATGGTTGTAGCTGCGCCAGTATCAAGGAAAGCAATTAGGCGAACTGGTTTAGCATAGGGTTCCGGGATTAGGGTGACCGCAGCATGAGGTAAGGTTATGGAATGACAAGGAGGAGGTGGTTGTCTTGGAGACAAGAAAGGGACTACCTGGTAGAGGGGATCAGAATCCTTGGACTCGGAGAGTGAAGACTCTGGGTCTGAGTCTGTGAGGAAATTTGGATCAACAGTATCATCAGGATAGTCAATCGCAAATAGAGAGAGATCAGTAGGTTCTGCATCCAGGGAGTACAGGGATTCAAGATCAGCATCTTGTAGATCATCATGATAGAGTGAAGCAAGCATATGAAGAAATTTCTCTTTCTTGCGAATATTAGGACAATTCTTGGCAAAATGTCCTTCTTTTCCACAGATGAAGCAAGAAGTAGACTTGTTCTTTCCTCGAAACTGTTTTTTACGGAGGAACTTCTAGTGAGGTTTAAACCGTTTAAACCGAGAAGGCTTTTAAGGAAACCGTTTCTTGTGCTTCTTTGAGGAGGGAAAGAACTTCTTATGATAAAAAGACTTTTTTGTAGGACAATCACAAGAGGGATCTGAACCTTTACACTTAATCTTCATCCAGGAAGTATCACAAGCAGAAGAGACTTCGTCAGATTTGGATTGTAACTCCTTCCATAATTTCTTGACATTACAGAGTCTGTCAAGAGCTGTGAGAGCAAAACTATATAACGAACCAATACTGCATGATGCTAGGGAGATATTCTGATTTCTCAAGAACTGTAAAGTATCAGCACTAAGAGGTTCTGGAAGGGAATTCAGAAAGATCTGCTTAAGGTTCTCATCATCAAGGCCGCCAATTTTATGGAATCTGTCTGTCATGCGAGAGAAGTGCTTGTCAAGATCTGGACGAGCTAAAGAACAACACTTCAATTGTAAAAATTCTTCATGAGCTTTTGTAATATCATTTGAGACAGGACCAAGAAATTCTTGATATAGAACTGTGATGAATTGGCCTTCAGGGAGTTGAACAAGTTGGAGTTGTCTGTAGCCACCAAGAGCCAAATACCATTCCCTGAGTTTGCCTTGTAATCGAGCAACAAACTTAGTCAGAACACTGACTGAGGTAGCACCTTCTTGAAGGAGTTCAGCATTAATCCAGGCATGGAAATCAGCAAACTTGGATGCCCATTTAGAGACAGGGACATCATCCAGGGTAAAAAACTTCTTGGGATCTTGGTTTTGAAAAGGAGCATAGGCTGGACTAGGAGGAGGTTGAGGGATTTCAGGATTATGGACCATAGGATCATCCTGATCACCATCCATCTCTTCAACATTTGGAGGTGCAGGATAAGGGACAGGAGGGGGATCTGGGCATGTATTCATAAAAGAGGGAATAGGTTTAGGATCATGAAGAGCTAGGGTAGTGAGTAGGTCAGATAACACATCATCACCTGAAGGGGTTATGGCTCCTATGGGAGGATGTTTGGCCTTAGTTCGAGGAGGTGAAGGTGAAGGTGATGGTGATGGATAGGTAGGGATAGGAGGTGATGGTGCAGGGTAGGTTACAGTCATCGGATATGGTTGAAAAGGTGGAGGAAGAGGTTTCTCTGGAGTTAATGGTCTGGGTTGTTGCCGAGGCTTCAAGTTGCGTTGTTGACGCTGCAGTGCTTTCAGTTCTTTAAGTGGGAAGGATCTGGGAGAAGCAACTACCGGGGTAGCATAGATGGCAAAAGGATCTTGAGAGGAAAGGTTTGGAACTGCCAGAGGTAAAGGTTGCTGTCTACTGGATGTTGCTGCTTGAGGTGGAGCTTGTTGTAGGCTATGTAGTTGAGCTTCAAGAAACTTAAGATGTTTCTCTTTTTTACCAATGAGGGCAAAAGCTTGGGCAGTATCAGCAGTAGAGGAAGCAATACCAGCAAGTTCAGCATGAACTTGATCCATCTCAGCTTTAAGGGACTGTAGTAAATGTGTATGTCGTCCAACAGTGCCTTGGGTATGTTGGGTAGTAGCAAGGATACGTTCAAGGTACTGGTTTTGAACAATGGCATTTTCATTTTGCCAGTTTAAAGCTGCTTCAGCCAGGGAAATGTCTTTTTGTTGGCCTGTAGGTAAAACACGAGATTTGACTTTCCATACATGTCTCACACCATGAGAATCAGGACCATAATCAGTAGGACCAGGGAAATTCTGCAAAGGAGCAGAGGAAGAGGATCCTGGAGCATACATACAACAAGGAGGGACTATAGGAGAAGGGTCCTGGACAAGTGGGGGAGGTTTACAGACCGGAGTCGGAGGAGGAACATAAGGAGGTTCCATAGAAGAACCATATTTAACCATGAAGGGATATCGGGCTTCAGTACTCAAAGGGCCGACTGTAAGATCTCCTGACTCATAACGGTTCCTGAGAAAAGTCTGAGAAGACTTTCTTTTGGGAGTGTGAGAATATTCATCATCGGAGTCTTGAAGGCAATCTTCACAGTCACAAAGGTCAAAATACTTATGACCAGTAACTGGATCAGAAAAGTAGTATATAGGGTCACCTTGAGCATCAAAAGATTTGACAGGAATTTTTTCTTGAATCATTCCTGTAAATCGAGTAGGAAAAGGGGAAGGTAACGGTTGTATCTGAGGGGGTGGAAACCTGATCTCAACTTCACCGGAGGAATGAGTGATATACTGAGGATCAGTAGACTGGAGATGCTCTATTGGAGCAGGTTGGCTTTGAGCCATCTGTTGTTCATAAGCCGTAACCCAGGAAGAGGGAAGGAGACGAAGAAGTTCATCTCGGGGTATTTGTCTGGGTACATGAGTAAGGCTTGGAACATGATCAGAATCCATAGAGAGGAAAATAGCATCCTCTTGTTGACCTGTGGTTAGATCATAAGCATGATTTTGTAATTGGTAAGCCATTTGGTAGTGGAGAGTTCCTGCTAAAGTCGTAACAGTCTGAGGAGTACCAGAAATTTGAATCTAGAACTTCAAAGCAGTGGGAAGATGGGGATCTACTAAAGCTATGTTGAAATTAGGGTAGAGAGTAAGGAAGATAGTTCCTGCATTTAAAGTGGTCTGAATAGTGGAAAGTACGGCATGTTCATACCGTAAAAACCAACTATCGAGAAGGGCGATCCGGGAAGTCACAGGAAGACCTTTCCTACCATGGAAAGAAAGAGAGAATTTAATCGCACCGAAATGGAGATGGGTGTAACCCTGCGATTTCCACTGAAGAATAAGGGTAGACGGAATCTCTAGGGTAAACAACTGTTCCTTTTCGGTGGCAGGGATGTGATACTGGTCACATCGAGAGGCCTGAACCAACTCTTTCAGGGGTGGAGTTTTCTTCCGAGGGGCGATAAGAGTTTTCCAAGAAGAAGTAGAGGGTTTCTTCTTTGGAAAGACAGTATAAGGGTTCGGCAAGGGAGACGGAGTCTCAGGGATGGTCTGATCATCGGGTAAGTAATCAAACTCATACAGAGAATCAACAGAAGAAAAGGAAGAAGAACGAGATGAAGAAGGAGAAGATGAAGCAGAGCTTCGAGAAGAGGTTGAAAAGCGGGAGAGAGACATGAAAAACAAAGGCATCAAGTCCAAGATCCGAATAGCACAACTCACCGGTGAAACGCAGATAGATAAAAAGACGACTAGTCGAGGCCGATTAGGACCCCCTTGGACCTAGTTCTCAGAGTCGGAGCATCCCGAGCCGTTACAGGGTATAAAAACGGCCTCTCCTGGGCCTGACAAACCCATCGCTCACAGGGCCTTTTTCCAACACCAGAAAACCAGAACCAAGAAGTAACCTGCAATAGGGCGTGGCCTAGATCGTCTCTTTAACTAGCAGCGGTTCAAAATCGAGTAGAGAAGGCTGCCAGAGAAGGACCTTAGCCGGAGAAGGAGGAAGGACAAGGCTCTGATACCATTTCTTTTTCTCAGGGTGTGAAACAACCGGGCTCTGCCCAACCTTTCATTGCTAGGGGCTTTAAATAGCCAAAAGTTTACATTAGATAAAGATGAGACATGTGGGACCAGAGACACATGGTTCCCGGTCGAGACTACAATCTTGTCTCACATCATTGGATAGTGCTCGGACTGAGCTTTCTAACGACATATTACACGTCAAATTCCGACAAACGGTTTGAAAGATGACTCCCGAAATTTGACTCCAAAGTTCAGTGCCAGATTCCATTCTGAGCAACCAAAGAGTGCCACATGGCGCCTGATGAAGCAAAATATGTCACTTTCCTCAGCACGGCTGAGGCATGTACGCAAACTCCATCAGGCCGTGCTCCACCTCGGCCTCCAACATACCGTGCTCCACCTCGGCCTACATCAGGTCGTGCTCCACCTCAGCCTCCAACAGGTCGTGCTCCACCTCGGCCTCCATCAGGCCGTGCTGCACCTCGGCCTCCATCAGGCCGTGCTCCACCTCGGCCTACATCAGGCCGTGCTGCACCTCGGCCTACATCAGGCCGTGCTGCACCTCGGCCTACATCAGGCCGTGCTCCACCTCGGCCTCCATCAGGCCGTGCTGCACCTCGGCCTCCATCAGGCCGTGCTCCACCTCGGCCTCCATCAAGTCGTTCTCCACCTCGGCCTCCAACAGGCCGTGCTCCACCTCGGCCTCCATCAGGCCCAAACCCCTTTGTCCAAAAGCAAGGCTTTTTGGACAACTCTCTCTAGTTTTTTAGTCCCAAATCGGATATTTGAGAGAATTGTCCCAAGTCCCAAGGCTATAAGAATAGCCCTTCCCCTCTTCCAAAGGGGAGGAGAAAAATTGAGAATTTGGGAGAGAGGATGGCCCCATTAAGGTTTTTGGCTAACTTCTTCCCTCTAAAATCAAACATTCTCCAAGTTTAAAAGTTTAATACATTAATCCTTCATTGAGCTGGGAGATCTTATCCGGTTCGATTCGATTTGGGGGCTCAAAGCATAAGGGTTATCTCCCCTTGTTCCTTGATTAAAGCCGGCTTAAGGTATTTTTCTTCTCCTAATTACAGTTAGAACTAGCTTATCTAATTTAATAATAAATTAATCCCTAATTTAATAATTGATTTGTTTAGATTGATTATGTTTAATTAGTCTCAGTTGGGTTCAATACGGTTCATTAGATATGAATTGATTTATTTCGGTCCAATTAAAGGTATTTAGGTAATTTATTTTTTAGATTAATTAAGTTTAATTGTTTTTTTTTATGTTTACCTTTGATTTGGTTTAGTTTTTTTAAGTTACTTTTTGTTCTTTTAATCTAGACCCTTAGATTAGGATCTCAAGCCCTAATTTCTTCCCCATTTTTTCTTCCTTTATTTCTTCTTTTCCCTATAGCAAAACCGCAGCCGCACTAACTCCTCCTCCTTCTTCTTCTTCTTCTTCTTCTCTTCTTCTCTTTTCCTTCCCTGCTACTGCAACCCCTAACCAGCAGCAACCGAACCGCAGCCGCACCTAATCCTCCTCTCTTCTTCTTCTTTTTCTTTCTCTTTTCCTTCCCTGCTGCTGCAACCCCTAACCGGCAGCAACCGAACCGCAGCCGCACCTAATCCTCCTCTCTTCATCTTCTTCTTCTTCTTCTTTCTCTTTTCCTTCCCTGCTGCTGCAACCCATAACCGGCAGCAACCGAACAGTAGCCGCACCTACTCCTCGCAGCTACCGGACCTTCTTCTTTTTCTTCTTCTTTTACTTTCTCTTTTCCTTCCCTGCTGCTGCAACCCCTAACCGGCAGCAACCGAACCACAGCCGCACCTAATCCTCCTCTCTTCTTCTTCTTCTTCTTTTTCTCTCTTTTCCTTCCCTGCTACTGTAACTGGCAGCAACCGAACTTTCTTCTTCCTCTTCTTCTTCTTCTTCTTCTTCTTCTTTCCCTTTTCCTTCCCTGCTACTGTAACTGGCAGCAACCGAACTTTCTTCTTCCTCTTCTTCTTCTTCTTCTTCTTCTTCTTTCCCTTTTCCTTCCCTGCTACTGTAACTGGCAGCAACCGAACTTTCTTCTTCTTCTTCTTCTTTTTCTTTCTCTTTTCCTTCCCTGCTGCTGTAACTGGCAGCAACCGAACCCCCCTCTTTCTTCTTTTCTTCTTCTTCTTCTCTTCTCATCTTCCTTCCTCCAAAGTCTGCTGTAACCGAACCTGCAACTCACTTTTTCTTCTTATCCTTCTTATTTTATTTTCTTGTTTTTTTTTTGTTATTTCTTTAATTTGCTATTAGATAATCCATATTTGTAATGCCCCAACCTATTATTTCATTTATATGTGGAATCTTTACCTCCTTTTTTTTATATTTTATTTTTCTTTTATCCATTTTGGTTTGATTTCATGTCTGTAATGTATCTAGTCCTAGAACTTAGGTTTGGGATTCCCCTAATTTTAAAATTTAAAATCAAATGATTTCATTTTATTTCCCTCTAAATAATGTATGGGACGTAGTTTAGGGCGTGTTTAGTTTAGGACGGGCGTGGCTGGCCCCTCAAACCGGCTCATAGCATTAGGTGCGTATTGGGGATTTGGGTTTTCCTACTATCTCCTATCTTTTGTACTCCAACATTCACTTGCATTAGTGTAGTACTAATTTAGATTAATTCAAGTAACTTAGTTAACTTAATTAGTCATTTCGACTGTTGTTTATTTAATTGTGGTTAATTTATTTAGTTTTTTTTTAATCACTGCATTTGATTTCTTCATTCAATACAATTTATTAAATTTGTGTAATTACCAATCGTTTTCCCTCTAGTAGTTCGTTTATTTTGATCAATCAATTAATTAGTTATTTAATGCAGGATAATTAACTAGATTAATTAGTTAAAAGATTCTCTTCTCATTAGCTTAACTAGGGTTTTGAAAATGTTTAACTCATCTTAGGATTAGCTCAAGGTAAACATAATTAATGCAATTAGGTTTCATGATTAGTTTAATAAAACCGTAGGTTTAGTTTAATCCTCCTACACTAGATTAGGTATATTAGTAAAAATGTATTCATTTAAGGTAATTAATCCGTTTTGCTTTTATAAATTAATTAGGTCTCATTTAAGTTATAAATCCTTTTACCAATTAGATTAAGTAGGATTGTAATAATTTATTGCAAATTACTAGGGATTGGGTTTAATCATTTTAATTAGTTCAATTTAGGATTTTATAATTTCATTAACCATCAATCTAGGCTAGACTCAATTAAACCCATTAGTTCAATTTAGGATTTCATAAGTTCATCAATCATCCATCTAGGTCAAGCTCAGTTAATTGAATTAGTTTAATTTAGGGTTTCATAAATTGCTAAACTAATCCTAGGTTTAGGCCTATTTAATTAGCTTAATCTAAGACTCATAATACATTAATTAAATCATTTAGGCTTATTTTAATTAGCGTAATCATTTCATTATTTGCATCATAACCTAGCTAGCATAATTTAGACACTTGGTTTAGGGTTTTCACATGTCATGCTTAGATACCTAGTTTAGGGTTTTTAGTGACCTAGATTTAGGACTAGTTAGTAGGGTACAAACAAACTTTGATCAAACAAAAAGAGACCGGCCTTAGGGTCGGGTAGAATAGGTGCCTAACACATTCCCAGTCTGTCACTCGACACTTGTCTAGAATCTTGGTGCAAACCAGCCTTATCCGTCAGAGCCATTAGTCTCTCTCCCTTGATTGGGGGAGACATTTATGGGTCCTAGACCCTTTCTAGGTGGCGACTCCCTTTTTCCCATAACGTGTATCCCCCCTTGGCATTTGATGACCAGGGGATACCATCTCATCTCATTAGGGTCGAACCCTAGCGTGTGTACACGCGCTACGCGCCGTATCGACGATACCCACAGGGGCGGAGGTCCATGGTACCTACAATGGGGAAAAGAAAAAGCGGGCGAGGCGCTCCCAATAGAAGATCTGCGCGATGACACCAATTATCAGAGGGGGGAACTTGCTGAGGAGCTAATACAAGTTAAAGCCGAAGAAGGGGATAATACTCACCAATTCCAAGTTGGAGCTACAACACCAAGACAACAACGAGAAAAACTCATCTCATTCCTCCAAGGCAATTCTAACGTCTTCGCCTAGTCAGCCTTGGACATGCCTGGGATAGACCGAGAGATAATAGAGCATCGTCTGAGTGTCGACTAGACTAAGAAGTAGTTACAGTAGAAGAAGATGACCTTCGCCCCCGAGAGGCAGCAGAAGATAGACGAAGAGGTAGAGAAGTTGTTGAAGGCCAAGTTCATCCGTAAAATCCAATACCTTGAGTGGATATCCAATGTGGTGATGGTCCCGAAGGCAAATGGGAAGTGGAGGATCTGCATCGACTTCACGGACCTGAATAAGGCCTACCCAAATGACAGCTATCCCTTACCGAAGATAGACCTTCTCATCGATGCCACTTCAGGACATGAGGCGTTGAGCTTCATGGATGCGTACTCAGGATACAATTAGATCAAGATGTGTGAGGCCAATGTCCCGAAGACATCCTTTGTGACCGAGGGAGGACTGTACTGCTATGAAGTGATACCCTTCGGACTAAAAAACGTAGGGGCCACTTATCAAAGGTTGTGAATAAGATCTTCAAGGGGATGATTGGCAAGACCATGGAGGTGTACGTGGATGACATGCTTGTGAAAATCCTGAAGGAAGAACACCATATCCGAGACCTAGAAAAGGCATTCCAAGTACTAAGGCAATACGGCATAAAGCTGAATCCAACAAAGTGCGCATTCAAAGTAGCATTAGGAAAGTTCCTCGGCTTCTTCGTTTCGGAGAGGGGGATTGAAGCAAACCTGATAAAAATATAGGTCATTCGAGATATGAGGTCACCACAGAATGTGAAGCAAGTCCAGGAGCTGACAGGCAGAGTCGCCACCCTAGGACGATTCATGTCTCGGTCAGCTGATAAGTGCCTTCCTTTCTTCAAAACCTTGAAGGGATCAAAAAAGTTCGAGTGGATGGAGGAATACGAAAAGTCCTTCGAATTGCTGAAAGAATACTTGGCCATGCCCCAGCTACTAATGAAGCCAAACACTAGGGACACCTTGTAGTTATACCTAACTGTATCGGCAGTGGCAGTAAGCGCGACACTGATAAAGGAAGAAGGAAGACAACATCAACCAATATATTATGTTAGCCGAACCCTTTTAGACGTAGAAACAAGATACAGAAAGATAGAGAAAGTGGCATACACCCTGGTGATAGCGGTAAGAAAGATGAGGCCCTATTTTCAATCACACGATATGCGTGCCACAGACCAACCCCTGAAGAAGTACTGCAAAGGTCGGATATGTCTGACCGCCTGGTAAACTGGGCCATAGAGTTAGGAGAATTTGACATTCAGTACAAACCGAGAACCGTAATAAAAGCACCGGCCCTAATAGACTTCATAGCCAAGACAACGCTCCCAGATGAACCCCAGGAGTTTGTCGAGGCTCGGGCATAAGAGACTTGGACATTATATGCGGATGGTGCATCCAACAGTATGGGAAGTGGTGCAAGGATAATACTTGTCAGTCCCGAAGGCTTCAAGATCGAGTATGCCCTACGGTTCGACTTCGATGCCTCCAACAATAAAGCTGAGTACGAAGCACTAATAGCCAGAATTAATCTAGCGTGGGCTTTGATGGTAAAGGAGTTAGTGGTGGACAATGACTCACAACTCGTGGTGCGATAGGTGAATGGAGACTATGAAGCCAAAGAACAAAGGATGGCTGAGTACTTGAAGACGATGCGGGAGAAAGTAACAGCCTTCAAGGAGTTCGAGGTAAGGCAGGTGCCGCGGGTAAAGAATGCTAGTACAGATGTGTTGTCACAGTTGGCCACCTTTAACTTGACCTTGGACGACCGATGTATTTTGAAGTGTTACCCCAAATCAAGCACCGAAAGACCCCAAGAGGTGTTACCCGTTGGCAAGAAAGGCCCTAGCTGGATGGATGCCATAATCAAATACCTGAAGGAAAGAGTACTCCCCAAGGATAGGGACAAGGCAAGGAAGGTATGAATGCGATCAGCACGCTTCCTATTGAAGGACGAGATGTTGTACAAAATAGGGTTCACCACACCATGCCTCAAGTGCCTAAACCTTGTCGACACCAAGTATGCACTCCGAGAAGTACATAAAGGGATATGTGGCCAACACCTGGGAGCCCAAGCCTTGGCCCGCAAAGTGCTGAGGCAGGGCCTATTCTAGTTGACCATGAGGAAAGATGTGGAGGATTTCGTCAGGAAGTGCATTAAGTGTCAAATGTTTGAACCCGTCCCTCAGCAGCACTCTACCGAGCTTTCCTCCCTGTCAAGCCCAGTACCATTTGCCATATGGGGAATGGACATCTTGGGCCCGTTCCCCCTGGCCACGAGGCAAAGAAAGTTTGTTGTGGTAGCAGTAGACTACTTCACGAAGTGGGCAGAAGCCGAAGCACTGTCTACGATATCCGAAAAGAATGTAAGGGACTTCTTTGAGAGGGCGGTGGTCTATTGATTTAGAATCCCTCGAGTGGTAGTAACGGACAATGGAACTCAGTTCACCAACCCAACTTTTGACTTGTTTTGTGAGGCCCTTGGCATTGACCATAGGAAAACATCCATCGGTTACCCATCGACCAACGGATTGACGGAGGTAACCAATTGTACCTTGCTTCAAGAAATAAAGGAGAGACTGGATGATGCCAAGGGATTATGGGTAGAAGTGTTACACAACATCCTTTGGGCTTACTGCACGACCGAGAGATCTGCCACCGGAGAAACACCCTTCATTTTAACCTACGGCACCGAAGTTGTGCTCCTGGTGAAGGTCGGAGCCATGACCCATCAGGTTCAGTACTACAATGATGAAGAAAACGATAAAGGTCTCCGAGCTAATTTAGACCTCTTGGATGAAGTACGAGACGCCTCTCAGGTAATGATCGCCGCCTACCAGCAAAAGATTGCGAGACATTATAATTCTAAAGTCCGAAGAAACGAGTTCAGAATAGGAGACCCCATCCTCAGAAGGGCAGAGATATCAGAACCGAAGCATCAAGGAAAGTTGACTCCAAATTGGGAAATACCTTACTGAGTCACCAGGGTAATACAACCAGGGTCCTACCAGCTGGAGACTACGGGGGGAGACAGGGTACCCCGATCATGGAACTCGAAGAACTTGAGAAAATTCTACCAATAGTAATAACATGCCTAGTAGTAGTAGCGTACACATCTTACTTGGTTATTTTTTTAGCACTTTCAATTTGGAGTCCTCCGCATCAAAATTTTCGGAGGATTTTTCATTTCAGAATGTATAAGCGGGTTTACGGCAATTGTTTCCAGAAAATGGTTATGAAACATACATCCTTCGGTTGGTCTGCTTAGGCCAAGGCCAAGCAAACCTGACTAAAGGAATACCACCTGGTTGGGAGCTCGGGCAAGGTCGAGCAGACCTGACCGAAGGAACACCCTCGGTCGGGGGCTCGGGCAGGGCCCCCCTCATCCTCCAGTCATAAAGGAAACACCTGCGGATGGGGCTGAAGAAAAACACCTTAAGAGATACGTGGGAGCTTCAGCCTTTATGCTCCCACCATCGGACCAACAACTCACCAGGACCGATCCTTATAATTAAGGTTGGCTGCCACTTAGTCAATTGCACAAGAGCTTCGGCCTTCTTACATCTACCCGTGGGCTAAAGACCTAAAACATCCCTTCAGGTTCGAAATTAATCGTCGAGATTACAAAAAAAAAAAAGCAAGAATACAAGGAAATCAGAAGGAACAAAGAAGGTATTTCATTCATTCAAGAGGCCCGAAGACCAAAGTTACAAAAAAAGGCCCGAAGACTGAAATTACAAAAGCCCGAAGGCCGAAGTTACAAAGAGGCCTTGAGGCTAAAGTAGAAAAAGAGAAGAAAAGAAGAGCCTCATTGAGCGTCTGCTGGGGGGGTGGTCTTGTCCCCAGCAGGGTCGACAACATCTCCGTCGGAGTCTCTTCTCCCAGGAGTCGAAGGGATCTCGTGAGATAGCTGAACCCTCTCCCTCACTGCCGTTATCTTCATTGTCTGCGACCTCCGTGGCGGCAGGAGATGCGTTGGCGTCCTCCTCGAAGATGAGGCCACTCCCCTCGAAGGATACCTCGGGTTGATGTTCGAGGAACCAGTCTCGAACATCAGTAGCGCCCATGATAAACTCGGGGGCAATGGCGCGCTTGACCACCTGTCGAAAATCATCAGAAGACTTATAGCTCTTAACAGCTTAGGCTTAGGCTTCCTTCAGCCTTACAGCCATCTGCACCTCTAGATCCTTAAGCTTTTGATCGCACTCCTGCTGAGTGCGGAGGAGGTCAGCCTCCAGATGCTTCACTTTCTCAAGGAGGATAGTACGCTCCTTGTCAAGGGCCTACTTCTCGCGCTCGGACACCTCAAGATCCCTAGCCAGGGCCTTGGCTTGGATGGTCAGCTGGCCCACCTAGTTCTGAGCCTGAAAGAGATCAACAGTTAGAAAAAAAAATACAAAAAGAATAGGAAAGATTCAAGGCCGAACGCCAAAGATTACCACTGCCATAAATACACAAGTGCTAGTGACCATGGCCTTAGTCCCCTGACTTTGGTCCTCGACAGCATCTCCTAGCAGGCTCATCTTCTGCACGAGCTCTCGGGCAACTCGCCCAATGAAAAGTGTCTCGCCCTCCTTAATGGACCACTGAGGGACGAATCCGACTTCAGTATGAGAATGGCTAGCCCTCGGGCTAAAATCTACACCGAGGGAGGAGGCCCGAGGAGGGGATGTACCGCAACTAGGGGCCTCGAGCTCCTGGACAACCTCGGTAGTGGGATCGTCGGCTCTAGGCTTCTTCTTTGGGAGGGCATCAGAAGTGGAAGCCCCCCTTCTCTTCCCTTTCCTTTGCTGCCTTTATTGAGCATCTTGGGCCCTGGCTTCCCTCAGCTGGGCCTGCCTCTCGGCCGCGGCCGCCCTGGCTTCTGCTCTTGAAAGTTACACTGCAATAAGGATGGTTAAGATCAGTACGAGAAAGGAAAATCCAAAGCAAAAATAGTCTCGGACAAACCTAGGACTCACCCAGGCTAAGCCTGAATAGGAACAGAAAGGCATCTGACTAGAGGCTACTGGACTCGATAGGCCGACAGAGTGTCTTGTCCTTAGCCATCGACAGTGACTCTACATCTGTCCCAAAGAGGGTAGGTGTAGAGTTCACGTCCTTCAGATCTAGGATGTCCCAAGTATTACTGAAGGGGAACCCCTCAGACACCCTCACAAAAAAGTATTTCAACTTCCAACCGTGTATTGAGGTCAGGTATCGGTTCGGAAATCGGAGGTCTTTTATAGAGCAGAAATAGTACCAGCCCGAATCTCCCTTGCTAGAACCAAGAGATAGACAGTTGAGGAAGAGAGGAAGGGAGAGGGGTCTCCCCATCGAAGAGAAGAAGACTATAAAACTGAGAACCTGCCGCCACTCGTTCGAGGTAAGCTGGGCTGGACAGATGCCGTAATGTCGAAAAACCTGGCTGAAGAAGGGGTGAAGTGGAAACTGAAGCCCCGCCTTGAAGGCATCCCGATAGAAGCAAAGCTCCTCAGGATTTTGATAGCTAGCTCTATCCTCGGGCCTCAGTATCCGAAAGACGAACTCGTCCGGAATACTACAAGAAGCATGAAGCTCCACTAGCTCTTCTTCGGTCATTGTGGACACTATATTCCTAGCCTCGACTTCCAGGGACTCGTTTGCCTGCGCCCTGAAGTCAAGAAGCCCCTCCCTGATACCTCCACCACTCATGTCACTGGTGGTGGAGGAAGAGGAAGCATTCGAAGACGTGGATGTGGAGGACAAGTCCGAGGACATCCCTCGGATCTGACCAAGCTCTGACGCCTAAAAACAGCACCCTCGGAGGACGAGGGGGCACTACCTAAAGAGCTAGACATAACTTACTTCTCAATAACTCTGGTCGAACCTTGGATCAGAGGATAGTTAAGGACGAATGACAAAGGGTCAGAGAAATGAGGAAAAGGTGACAAAATGAGAGAAAGTGACACTATTTATAGGCAAAGGTGCATCGATATGACTCCCCAGCCTCATTAAATGCAGGACACATCATCTGTGCGAGATTTTGGAAGTACACTCGAGCAAAGCACACGAGCGAAGTACTGCACCTCGGGCTCCACTCCTCAGTTGGGGGCTCAGGCCAAGGCCGAGCAGACCTGATCGAAGGTCAAAACCTCAATTGGGGGCTCAGGCCAAGACCGAGCAAACCTGACCGAAGGTCAACACCTCGGTTGGGAGCTCAGGCCAAGGTCGAGCAGACCTGACCAAAGGTTAGCACCTCAATTGGGAGCTCTGACCAAAGTCAAGCAGACCTAATCAAAGGTAAAATCTCGGTTGGGGTCTTAGGCCAAGGCCGAGCAGACCTGACCGAAGGTCAACACCTTAGTGGGGAGCTTAGGCCAAGGCTGAGCAGACCTGATCGAATGTCAAAACCTCTGTTGGGAGGGCTGAGCAGACCTGACCGATGGTCAACACCTCGGTTGGGAGCTCAGGCCAAGGCTGAGTAAACCTGACCGAAGGTTAGCACCTCAGTTGGGAGCTTATGCCAAAGTCGAGCAGACCTGACCGAATGTTAACACCTCGGTTAGGAGCTCAGGCCAAGGCCGAGTAAACCTGATCGAAGGTCAAACCTCAGTTGGGGTCTCAGGCCAAGGCCTAGCAGACCTAACCCAAGGTCAACACCTTGGTTGGGGGCTCAGGCCAAAACCAAACAGTCCTGACCGAATGCCAGAAACTTGATTGGGGGCTCAGGCCAAGGCCGAGCAGACCTGAGCGAAGGTTAGCACCTCGGTTGGGGTCTCAGACCAAGGCCGAGCAGACCTGACCGAAGGTCAACACCTCGGTTGGGAGCTCAGGCCAAGGCCTAGCAGACCTGACCGAAGGTTAACACCTCAGTTGGGAGCTCAGGCCAAGGCCGAGTAGACCTGACCGAAGGTCAAACCTCAGTTGGGGTCTCAGGCCAAGGCCGAGCAGACCTGACCGAAGGTCAAACCTCGGTTGGGGTCTCAGGCCAAGGCTGAGTAGACATGACCGAAGGTCAACATCTCGGTTGGGGGCTTAGGCCAAAACCAAACAGTCCTGACCGAAGGTCAAAAACTTGGTTGGGGGCTCAGGCCAAGGCAGAGCAGACCTGACCGAAGGTCAAAACCTTGGCTAGGGTGCTCAGGCCAAGGCCGAGCAGACCCTACCGAAGGTCTTGGTCTCAAGATGAAGACCGAAACCAAATGTAGAAGGCCGAAGGGGTACACGAAAGAGAAAGAAGGTGACGGAAGATGTAGTTACTCCCACTAGAAGAGCCTCCTAGTGGAAGTAAGGGGGCTACTGATACGCCCGAATTAATCACCTAATGAAGCAAAAACACGTGGCATCCAAAGGAAGGACATGTGCCGCCTAACCGATAGAGGCCGCGAGGAATCAAACTACGTGAGGAGGAGATACCCGGATAGGGAAGATTCCCCACGAGGAAGGAAGACGTATCCGAGTAGGACTCGGGAAAGGGGTGATCCCTATAAGAGGGAACCCTAAAAAAAGAGTGAGAGGGTAGGTCAATATTCACACCGTTACTCCTGTGAAAACACTGTTCTGTCGGTCTCTAACTTGGGCGTCGGAGGACTAATCCCAGAGATACCTCCGGGCCTCTACCTTCTGTGCTTGTGCAGGGTCGGCTCATACGGATTTTCGACAGTAACAGGACCCTTCAATAAATCTTCTACCTCAGCCACTACACAATATTTGTTTCATTCATAGGGCCAGCCCACGACCCCTGGTTCATTCCGCCATCTCACCCAATGAATTCATTTTCAATAGAATTTTTTGCAATTACAGGTTTCGTTGTTCCCACTTGTCCTTCGATCCCTAGTATTTGTGTATTCACTCCACCAAATCTCAACCTTGGAAACTCTAAATGAATTCATAACTTCCATAAAATATTCCCTTACTTCTCTCTTCGTTTATTTAAGATGAAAGGCATAAACTCTGTAGCATATTTCCCTCTTGTAACTTCTCCAATAAAACCTGGGCAGTTTCTCTCTAGGATTAAGAACTGTAACACCTACAAGAAGAATCTTCTCTTCATCTCTGATCCATAATTTTGTTGTTCATTTCAACAATGAGAAAGTCAGACAAACAAAGAATCCTGATCACAGCGTCAATTAATATATATTTTATGTGGCAGGCCAGAAATAAATTATTACTCTTCTACACATTTGGACCACCACTATAATCTTACATCCCCATATGGGAACTGGGTATCCTTGGGAGTTGGGCCACTACAATTCTCTCTCCTCAAACCTATGAACAAACCCAGGTGCCAAATCCTCTACATATATTAAGTATAGTTTATGCCTTTTGGTAATGAGCTTTGTCATACTCACAGACGGCAGCCATCCAACATAAACCAATGAAGAAGCAGGATGGATGATGAAATTACAGATGCCCTTATTGGCAAACTCCAATGAAATTGAGGCGCGAGGGAAGAAAAGCACCATAGAAATATGGACCAAATTCCCAACAATTGGCTGAATACATGATGAACAGGGAATCCCACTACCGGCCATGGGAACTTTGTTCAACTCACATTGAATTGAATCTGGATTTTCAGGATCTTCAAAAGAGGTAGAGGCAGAGGCCGAGAGGATCACACGGGTACTCACTCTCATAGAGCTCTGCTTTTGGGAGAAAAGTCCTTCGCACAGGTGGTGCTTCAGCCTTCAGGTACCATTATGCAAGGAATCTGGAAGTTTTTCATGGGATATCTTCCCTTTACCATATGACATTATAAACTCCTTATGTTCTGTTTTTATATCTATGAACTTTGTTAAGAAACCTACATTGGATGTGGTTATAATAACTCACTCACTACTGAGTTGAAACCCTTTCTGATGATGAACTTTGCAATCTGTTCGGTTGTCACCAAAGAGAAAACTCTGGGTGAGGTGGGTAATATGTACCCTCCTATCTTATACCCCCACCATGTCTGATTAAGGAGACTCTTAACCTCTCTCTATGGTTTCACAGAGATCTCTAGTCTCATATCACGTCAACCATTACAGTGGAAACCTATCAACTGTTTGAACAATTGACCAGATCCTTAGATTAGCTTAAAACAATGGAAAAATATTTATTTTCTACTCATAGGTGGAAGGAAGCCTCAGTAAGACGTCAAAGGAAGAGAACTGAAGCAGAAGCCATAAATTAATCTGCATATACATTATCCAGGCACCTATATAAAAGAAAGAGTTGAAATAATGGAGGAGCCACGCTGTATTTCACATATAGACGTTCGAGCATACTAAAGCTGCATCACATGTATAGGGGGTTGTCACTACTTGGGGGAGCCAAGCCCTCTCTCTTCCCCCGCCCCCCCCCCCCCCCCTCTCCTGTTGGGTCCGCCCCTGTTCCTCGACATTGGCGATTTAACCATATCACATTTTCCAACAATTCTCTGAGTCTCTGCTTTCACAAGTTCAACAAATAATGTTCTTTCATGTCAATGTTTGGATTTTTACCATTCCACGACTCATATGGGGTTTTATTCATTTTGGGTCTTGAGAGTACTCTCTGTGCTGAATTTGACATGCAGTGTTAACACCTTCATCTCAAAAAATAATAAAGCAAGGCATGCTCATTGAGCATGGTCCTAGTAGAGTCCGGTTCTTTCTTTCTACAACTCCATTTTGTTGCAGAGTTTCAAGGGCTGAAAATTGATGCCCGATACCAAGGTCATCATAGACTTTAACAAAATCCAAACCAATTCACCTCGATGGTCACTCCTAATTTTTTTTTAAATAAGAGTTCTTTTCAAATTGAACTCTTTTTAAAAAGGTTGTAGAAACATTCGACGCTTCATTTTTGCTTATCAAAAAGAAAACCCAGATTGTCATCTATGATAACAAAATCATACCTTCTTCCTCCAAGACTACTTGTTCTAGTAGGACCAAATATTTTAGTGCCGAAATCTCTAATCTCTAATCTCTAATCTCTAATCTCTAATCTCAAATGTTGAGAGCTGATGGTTCTTCTTGAGTTAGATTTAAAAGTCTTTTAACTTGCTTTGAGTGTGGTTTGTTAACGCCCGCCACATATGAGTGCAGTAAGAAGGATGGAGAATTTGTGGATTTCTTTCTTACAGCCCCAGTAAGTAACGGTTCAATCATTTCATCTTTTGTTATGGAGGAAAGGGAATCTTCCTTTAAAAAGAAAGAAATTTTTATAAATTAAAAAAACAATCAAAGCCCCCATATTTCCATGAAAGCTTCCCTTCAAAGGATGAGTCTGCAGATACCTTTGACAGTATGGAGGAGATTATGGAGGTTGACAGCATAGTTTAAGAATGAAGGAAACTCAGAGCCAATGATCAATGTCATCCTCCCTTTCCAAAGTACCTTACCTTTGCCAAATCAAGAAAATGTTGCTTCTTCTTTTCTCTCTTTGGGTGATCCTGGTGACCTCTAGAAGGAGGGACATCTGCAGATAGGGTATCCTTAGTCGAAAGAAGGAGAAGACCATTGTGCCTTGGATGAGGTAAGCAGCTTCTCCCATTCGGGGATTTCCCTGGATATAGATCCTAGAGATCCCCCATTAGTCGGCTTACCCCTTATGCCCAGTTTCATAAGAGATTCGATCCGCTGCTTTGTACGATCTCCTGGTTGTACGGGTGAGCATCCAACACATATCCCTTTTGCTTCCTAATATACCCTCTTCACCCATGTAATGGCAAAAAGTGGAACAGGTATTGGATGCTCACCCGTACAACCAGGTGATCATACGAGCAGTGGATCCATTCTTGTTTCACAACCCATTAGGTTTTAACTTTTATCACCTTTTTTATGGTTATACAGAATTTCTTTTGCGC